>NW_024885122.1:644585-666924 GCF_019232065.1 Centrocercus urophasianus | reverse complement strand
CCACTGCAATACCATACAGCACATCCACTGCAATACCATACAGCACAAGCTCCCGACGCCTCACCAGCTGAGTTAGGAGAAGGAGAGAGGGTCACAAACCTGCTTGTCTTTTTTCTGTATTTTCATTATCATCAAATCAGGGATGAATGTTATTTCTGTAAGACACAATACAACAACAAATTGACAATAAAAAGACTGGTGATCCCAAGGCACTCAAAATCTTCCACATCACCCCCCTAAGAAGCTGAGCAAACCCCAGTCCCACTTAGAGCAGTAAGGCAGCAGTGAAACGGCCACACAACCCTGTGCAACACTCAGTGCTACCCAAACCCAGCCTCACTCTCAAGTCCCAGCACAAAATGGAGCACCTGGGACTTGCAGAATTGCCCCCTACCCCACCACCACCACCACCACCACCACCCAAACCCCACACCATGCCCTGAGAGACCTGCCAAATGCTGCCAGCTCTGCAGCAGCAAAGCGAAGCAGCAAACCAACTGGCTGTGCCAAGCTGCACCAAAGGGAGCATGAAATCCTGGAGAGGATGCAGGAGCCCAGCAAGCCTGGGGGCCAGGGCTACTCCTGTGTTCCCACGGCTGGGTGCAGGCAGGAAGCACACCTGAGTTCCATGTTGCTCTCCCTGGATTGGAGCTGCTCACCATGGGGACAGTCAAGGGGACACAGCGTAGTTTCAGCTCCACATCCTCCCAACGCAGCCTTTCCACGGTGCTCCAGCAAAGCTGACAGGCCTTGTGGGAGCCCCCACTCCAGCAGACATTGCTGAAGGGCCAGCAGTTGTCTGCTCCCACAGCACCAGGAATGGGAGCCAAGGAGCCCAGAAACATTTGACAAGCATTTAAGACACAAATTCCACAAGCATGTGTCTCATTTGCCTCCCATATAGCACAAACCCCACTCCACACAGTACAGTACACAGGCTCACCACAGACCATTGATCCTTCCCCTCACCCATGCTGAGCCTCCCTGCCCAGCACGGGCTCCAAGCTGGCAAAAGACATTACCAAAACCCACAGCAACTGCGCTCCTTTGGTCTGCTGGGACTCCTCCCAGAGCAAGAGCCCAATGTGGGAGGCATCCAAGGAGATCAATCCCATGTGGTGATGTTGGTCCTTCCCAGACTCCTCAGCTCAACCCTGCCACACCAGGAAGAACCACCAAAGGCTTCCAATTCCCATCCTGGCTATGCAGCAAAGACCAGGCCAGTATTTACCATGGGGAAGTCAAGCTTGGTGGCAGTAAAGGCATCCAAGTGCCACCAGCTGAGCAGTGAGGATTTTGATGACATCTGGAGAGGATGGTACAGAAATTCTCCGTGCCTTACAGCCAAGTCTGTCAGAATCATATGTCCACCAAGACATGGCCCAGAAGGCCCAAGGACAAGGAGGCTGGGCAAACATGCAGAGCTGCCCATGAAGGCTCAGGCAGAAGTATCACGCTGAGCAGCCATTGCAGTTCAAAAGAATCCTGTAAAGAGCAGCCCCAACCCAAGGGTTTGCTCAGAGCAAGAAATGCTAAAATCTGTGATAGGTTCAGCTTTCAGAGGCCTCTGAGCTGCAGGAGGCTCCAAGGCTCTCAGCTGACCACTCCTCACCATCAAACTGTACCGGTCCACATCCCCAGACTGGAGATGCTTTTAGTCCTCGCTCTGCTTCCCAGCTCCTCCTTCACAGATTTTCTTTCAAGGTAGCCCAGAAGATGGATTTGGGCTCTCCAACTCTTGAAGGCACTAGCACTCTCTTCCTGCTCTTCATGTTCTTTGATTTAAATAAAACAAACATGATACATTACGGATCAGACACGCTTAGTGTTGTACCAGCACGATCTCCAATTTCTGTACAGCTTCCTTTAGACACAGGCAGTGCCAACAGCTGAACACGAGAGCAAGGGGATGCCAGGAAGTGACGTGCAAGATGCCCACATAGTCAGTGGCTGCTCCAGAGCCCAACTGGAGGCTGGGCCCCGCTGCCATCAACCTTGACCTCCCACTAGCCCAGCCCCCCTCCAGCATCACCCCAGCACAGCTTGGGGCTGCCCATTCCTGATGTCTCATTTCCCCAGAGAGCAGGCAGACTCTGCTGCATGCACAATACGCGCACACAGTTTCCACAAGCAACTTTTCCCAGGGAAAAGTTAGCACGAAAAAGCACTCCTGCAGCTCACTATGGCATGGGAGAACACAGGCAGCCCCAAACCCAGAGGGCAGCAGGAGGCATGGCAGCGGCCCAGCCCCGTGCTGGCCACAGCCAGCAGCACTGGCACACAGCAGTGGCCGGCAAGGGCCTGGCCTGTTGCTGGCAGGCTCTGAATGGGCACGGGAACAGGAGGGGACACTGAATATTTCTCTGTGACCAATGTTGCGAAGCACGAGGGGCACGCACCTTGGCATGGAGACAGCCCAGGTGCTGTCCCCACAGGCCACAGCCACAGGACAGAGCTGTGCTGACCAAGCCCATGGCACGCTCAGGAACAGTCCCAAGCCCACACTCAGGTCTGCTATGCCCTAGCTTTTGATTTCAGCAGATACCCAATACCAGCCCTACAAAACACCCAGCTGATTTCCACAGCACTGAAGCCAGTGTATACATGTGTCTTGGAAAATCAAAGCTGAGATGCTCATTAGTCCCAGAGGAGACAGCTTTAACAGAGATATCAGCTCTGACAAAGAGCAAAGCCCTTCCAGCATAAGGAAAAGCCCAGCAAAGTCACTGCCAGCATCAGCAGAGGTGCTTGGTCTCCTGACACTCAGAGCTGCCCACTGAGGAGTCTGTCCCCTTGCTCCTCGCAGGGTCCTGCAGCAACGGGCATGATGCGCTCCTGGCTGTGCGAGCTGGCCATTGACCAGAGCCACAGCAGCCACGTGTGAGTCCAAACACCAGGGAGCTGCCATCGACACATGTTCCAAATGTTCTGATACCAAAGACTTAAATTCAGAGACTTAGATGTACATAATGAGGGTGATTTAGCTCTGGGATGTGCATGCTTTGTGGCGAGATCCCCATGCACCCAGCGCTGTAACAATCCAGTGTCAGCTTTCTAAACTATCATTAGGTTTGGAGAGTTTTCCTGGTTACAGTTTTTGGTAACAATCCCATGGACCATCACCTGCCAGGGCCAAACTGGAGGGGAGGTAAGGGCCACCTCTGTGCATGGCCTCATGCTCTAAAGTTTCTGCTGCCTGAGCGCCTGGCCTGGCCTTGGAGCTTCACCACACCACCTGCCAAGGAGCACCACCACTCCGGCATGCGGATGTATACGCTGCCAGCCCCATTTAGCTAGCCATTTCCATGCTAATTAAGAATTTGCAGATTAAAGAGAAACTCTAATCTCAAAAGAGGCAGCCCAATTTTCTAAATGAGCTTACGGTTTTCATATGGAGATCAACATGTTCTCACTACGCCTCATCTAAGGGCTCCAGGCTACTAGATTCAGCTTTACTGCCACCATCACAAATGGCCGCTCTCACTTTGCGCTCAAGTTTTTCTGCCTTTTGTGCCCACGAGTGCCACAGCAGTGCTACCAGCCCAGCAGGCATGGCCACCCCGGGCCAGGCAGCAGGCACAGCAGGTCCTGCCGGGCGCTCAAAGCTGTCCGGTTGTATTTGAAGAGAGCAGCAAAGCGGCGCCAAGAGCTGTGCTGACCCTCTATGCGAGCAGCCCATCCCGCGGTGGCACAGCCTCTACAAAGTATCTGCTGCGAGCAGTGACGTCTGCAGTTACACAGTTTGGGGCACATCAGGTTACCAGCATCTTCCCTGGTATTTATTCTTATTGTTTTGCAAGAGCACAACATCCCTTACACCAGTCTGACCCCACATCACGCCTGCACTTCCTGGCACGCCTGCTTATGCCTCTCCAAGAGCTGAAGCATTTGTGCACAAACCAGAAACACGATCGGCAATTTCCACATCTGAGCCAACACCACCCCAAGACCAAGCAGTGGCCGTGTGCCCTTCCCCTCTCTGGGCTCCTCGCATGAGTGGCCGGGCTCTGTTTTGCAGCTGAAGGTCTGACTTTCCCAGTGCGGAGGCTGAGGTTCACGAGCTCCAAGCATCCTGCAGACACACACAGCCCTCCAATCTGCCAGCACAAACCTATTTTGGCTCGTACAGGGAGCGATCACCTCTCAGCTCCGTGCACACAGCTCCATCAGAGCACATCCCTGCATGGTAGTGCCCCTTAGAAACAGGAGAATAGATTCTCAAGATGAGCACTGAAAGTGAAAAGGAGTGTTGAAAATACATTGAATGCAGAGGCACGGAGAACTGGAGATGGCCCAGATTTGTAAAGCCAAAAAGAAACATATCTTCCCTGCTCCAAAACCCACTACACTGTGCACAGCTACTGAAGAAAACTGAACACGCATTTCAGAAATACCTCAGGTAGGTCTGGAGAGGAAGGCAACAATGGTAACAGGGTGAGGCCCCAGGCTAGACCCTGTCACAACACTCACAAGGCACACGGGCTGCTGCCTGCAGGGTACAGAGCCTTGGCTGTGACACACCGTGCAGCACCAAGACAGCATGCTGACACATCTGTGCTGCCACAGTCACAGAACAACAATGTTAGGAGACCACAGCAGGCAGGGAGAGCCCCAGGAAGCACAAGTACTCACTAGGACAAAGCCAAAGCTGCTGCTGGGGCTGCTGCGAGGACTGCACCTGACGGACAGACAGATTGCCATTGCCTATGTCCCACTGCATGACAGGAGGGGATCCTGGCACAACTGCCAAAGTGCCTTCCCAAACTTTCTACCACACAATGTCTCCACACCCAGGTTCCTGCCCACTGAACACCATCTGCTGACAGCCTCACACAGGGCAAACAAAACACACACAAGCGCGCACCCGTCGCCAAGTGCGATCTGCAACCGATGCACAGGCTGGGCAACACACTCCACTCTCACATGCAGCAGCAACATGACTCGATGTCCGGTTAGGAGATGCACACTGCTGCACCCAGCCTGCAGAAGGAGAATAAGAAGCACCTGGGCAAAGCAGAGCTTGCATGTTCTGGAGCAGCAGGTACTCAGCAGTATCCAACATCCATCCCTGCATGCAGCAGCAAAGATGCCAACCAACACCCAGGCACTCTTGGAAGTAGGAGCTGCACTCTGCAGCACCCACTGCACCACTACAGCTCCTGCAGTTGCTCTGTGCTGCCGCCCTTGGGGAGCTCCCACCTCAGCCCTGCAGTACTCCACCAGTGAGCCAAAACTTGCCAGGCAAGGGTTCCACAGCTCCACAGGCAGTGCATCCTTTCTGGCTCCTACAGCAGCTCTGAACCAGAGAAGTGAAGCACGTGGTTGTTTGAGCAGACAAGTAACAGAAGCTCTGTTAGTAGCTGCCGCGTGGAATTACCCGGGTTGCAGCTCTGGCATCATCCTGTGCCAAACTGGTCAGCAGCCACACCACAGAGCCAGGAGGAGCCACGGGCACCGGCTCCCAGCACCATGCTGTGTGCCTGGGGCTGCACTGAGAGCCAGGCTGGCCACAAGCCAGAGTCGTCTGAAGCTGAAAATGATGAGGCACAAGGCCTTTCTCCACTCAGACCTCCGCAGCAAACCTCTGCTTGCAATCAGCAATTTCACTGTGCGTTTGTTGCTTACAGGTGTCGGTGAGGCTGCCTGAAAACAAGCGGGGCAAATCTGGGAGGGCTTAGCGGCGTTTCTTTATCCTGGGGATGCAGAGACTGTGCTCCAGTGCAGGATGCCTTGGTGTCAGAAGACGCAGCTCTTCAGGGCCTCCTTCAGCACCAAACAGATCTCAGTAAGTCCAAATGTATTTCAGAGCAGCATCAAAGTCCACATCCAAAGCAGTCCCGCAGTTTTATGGAATAAGCACATTTTTTGTCTCATTTTGAAACTTGAAGGATAACAAACTCACAAGGAATGTTCTTCAGTAAGAATTTCATTTACATACCACATTGCTATGGTCTGCAGCCATGTTAAGCGGCGTTTTTCTGCTGCGCTGGTCTGCCGGGAAGCCGCGTGCTGCATCGGGCCGCACAAGTCCTGAGGCAGCACAGCAGCACACGAAGCTCCAACAGCACTGTGCGTTACCCCACAGCCCTGCTTCCAGCATGGAAGGTGCTTCATTTCACTGCAGAAGAGTAATTTCTAATACTCATCACCTCACATGACAGCGAGCTTAAAGGCCGCTCCAGCAAGGCCTGCACAGAGCCTGCACAACCCCTGCTCCAGCACAGCTCCTGTGAGCAGGAGGGATGCACCATGGCTGGGACCAGGCTCACGGGCAGCACAGTGCTGTGCCCAGCTCAGCTGCTGCCTCCTTCAACGGCTCCATCAGCTGTGGAGATCACTCCAGGGCCATCTTTGCCTTTCTGTACACTTTGCTGGGTCAGAGGACGGCAATTGTGCTCCCACCACGGACAGGCAGGAGGGAGAGCTCTCAGCATGCCACACTCTCTAAGAAAATGAATGTGTTTCAAAGAGAGAGTTGCTTTTCTGAAACCATTTTCCAGCACACCCAGGATGCTGCAGTTTCACATGAGGAAAACAAAATATTCCACCCTTTGCCCATCCTGTTCCCCTGGTGCCCACTCTACCATCCTGGAGCACCTGCGGTGCACCCGGCCCCAGCACAGGCAGCGCCAGCCCTGCACCCGCACCCCTCACCCTCTGTAACCCACTTCTGGCTCCTCTGCCATGAAACCTGCACAGGTCACCTCTAACAGCCACGCGAGAGCTCTAAAACTGCTTTACGGGTTGCAAAATCCATCATGCCCATGAAGCTGTTGACATTCTTTATGACCACACATGATGCCAGCTCAGGAGCTTCTTCCTCGCTCAGTGACACCGGCTGCACCCCAGGCAGAGGCTCTCCCCAGAAGGCGATCAAGGATGGCTGCAGAATAACTCAAAAGCCCAAAAGAACACTACAGGGAAGGCTGCACAAGCACTGACAGGTGAACTGCAAGCTGCTGTTACAGTACAGGACAAGCCCTGCCTGACCCTGCTGCATGCTAGCAGCAGCACCCAGACTCAAAGCCTGGATCCAAACCCAGACAGAGGCACCTTCATACAACAACAGGCATTCTTCATTGCCCTGCATGCAGGAAGGCTCTGAGCTGCACCTCCCCAAGAGCACGAGGAAAAACAGGAGTTCACAATGCACAGTTCCCTCTGAGACTCCATTCTGAAACAAAGGGTTTTTGACTTGTTTAAAAAAGAAATATCCAGAGATATACATGTGGCATTTTAGGCGTCAAAGTAAAGTGGGAGCAGCCCAAGCAGGCAGCTGGGAGAAGCCTCCCTCCAGCAGCCCCTGCTCAGCCCTCAGGTTCAGATATAAGATTCACCTTTGGGCTGAGGGAAAGCCAAAAGCTGCACCGTGAATGAGGCTGGAAAGGACTCACCAGAACAAAGGAGGGGGCTGTGGAATGACCTGGGCTCGCAGAAACAGTTCATAAGGAAGGTCTGGTCCAACGTTCAGTCCTGAGATTTGGTTAGGATGACACAGAGTCAAAAAAAAAAAAAAAAAAAAAAAAAAGCAGAACTGTGCTAGGAGCAGGGCTGAAAGCTGCTGCAAAAGTACCTGGGAGCTGCCAAGAGAGCCGGGTTGGGAGAAAGCATCAGTCCAGGAAATCACTCAGAGGCTGTCCCTACAGCTCAGCTGAAGATGGGCTACTGGGGCTGCGGGCTGGTAGGAAAGCAAGGGAAGGAGCTGTCAGAGGGAGCTGAGGGCTGCCAGGAGCACAGCACTGGCAGAAAGCTTTGCTTGAGCAAGGGTCTTCTCAACAGCTTCCCACAAAATAGTTAAGGTTGAATGATGGAAGATAGAGCTTACAGCTGAGCCTGGACTAGGGCTTCAACAGCAAAGCAGGGGCTACCAGGAGAGCTGGGCTGGGTGTAAGTCACTGTCACATCAACGGTCATGGAGCCTTTTCTGCTGTTCTGCAGGAAAGTGAGAGCAAGGTGAGTGCTGTGGTCGGGACACAGAGCTGCGGCTGTAGCTGGAATATGGCTGGAAATGGGCTGCCAAAAGAGCTGGGCTGGGACAACTTCCATCTGGGTTTTCACACCTAGCGCTCAGATGGAAAATGAGAGCTATGGCTAAGGCTGACAGAAAGTGGAAACGGGCTGTCAAGAGACCATGGCTTGGGAATAACCTTGGCGTGGCAGTCTCTTCAAAAGATCTGGCTTTAAAATTAGGGTTAGGGTAATACTGAGAGAAAGGGACAGCACAGAGAAGCAACTGGAGAGGGGCTAGAAATGGGCTGCCAAATCCAAGTGGGAGCTGCAAAGAGAGCTGGGCTTGGAGAAACCTCTGGGCTGGAAATGGCTTCGCTGCCTCCTCCAGAAGGCAGGGACAGGGCTGGGATAGAGAAAGGAGCTGCCAAAGGGAAAGGCTGCTGGGAGCCCCCCGGGGGGGGGTAGCCTTCAGTCTGTGAAATGGCTCCAGAGGCACATCGAAGGGACAGGAGTGCAGGACAAGAGCTGCTGTTCAGCTCCTGGGAGTGGGCTGCCAGAGCAAGCTGTGGGCTCCTGAAATGCTGGGAAGAGAGAAGTGTTTCACCTGTGCAATGCCCAGGGGGGTCCTCAAGTACAGTTCAGCAGGAAAACAGGGCCGGGTCAGAAAAAAAGACAACTTCTCCATGTAGGGTAACACAAGGCAGTCCTAGAACCAGGATCCTGCCCACCTTCATTCAAAGGGAATAAGAGCACAGCAACAAACAGCTTTTTTTTTAAATCAAATGTTTGTTTTCAGAAACTGATCCTTTGCTGATGCTGGCTGAATTTTTACAAGGACAGGTAAAGTATCAAATTCTGACTTTTTCTTCCTCAAAAACAACATTCATTCGCATTGAAACCCTACCAAAAAAAAAGGCAGCCTGAGGCACTGCAAAGATTTGCACTGCAAAACAGTGAGAGCTAGACAAGGATTATTCCAGCTGTGCAGAGCAGCTCCAGCACACAAAGCACCAACACCACATAAGATGGAATTATATTAAAGTGTATCTTGTGGGAATGAGCTGTAATTAGACTGGCCCACAAGTCTGATGATCTTCACAGCCAACGAGATCAGAACATTGCATGTGTTAACAAGCAGAAGATGACTGTGCCTACAGGTTATGTATTCCAAGAGCAGGCGAGGGGATGAGTCTGCACCATCCACGTCGCTCTCATCTGGGAGGCTGCTGGTGGGCTCTCACTTCTGAACTCCAGCTGATCTCACAGCACATCCAAAACCAACCAACCAAGGGATGCAAGCCCTCTGATCAGCAGGATACCCATCGCCCACCAGAGGTGCCCCCACAACATCACATCGAGCGGCAGGGCTCAGCCCAGCAGTCCTTAGGGTGCCAGCAGGACACGCGCATGGCACAGGAGCATGGGGCTCGATTCCCAACAGCCGCAAACAGTACCAGAGCAGTGAAACACAGAGCACAGCACTGCCCCATCGCTTCCCCAACATACACCCAGCACCCCTCAGCCCGTCCTGGCTGCTGGGCACGTCCCCGGCATACAGCACCCAGCACCCAGGACAGGCCCCACAGTAACTTCAGACAGGCTAAGCACAAGTTCAGAATTCCAGCTCTCTTCCCACATTGCACATTTTCAGCAGTACCCCTTTAAGAGTCCTGTGGTCAAATGAGCAAGCCAGGAGCAGATGCATCAGCTGCCCCCTGCCATAGAGACACTCCAGAAAGAAAGTTTTACTCCTTACTTTATCCTTACTTACTTATCCAAAGAGCAACTTTCATTCCCTGCGGGGAAATCACACCTGTGGTGTGGCCAAGGGAGCCGAGCTGCCCCCAGCAGGTGTGGGCACAGCCCTGCCATGTGCCTGCCATCCCCAGCCACAAGGGCTGCAAACTCAGACAAAGCAGAGATCTCACTGTCTACAGAAAGCAATGGCATTTTCCCAGGAAAGCTCCATATTGAGAATGGACAAGAAATTTTTGCTTTATTAGACACACATCCCTGCAGCACAGTACCATTTTCAGCTGCCTGCAAGAGCAGGTGGTTTCCCACTTCAAAGGGGAGAGAGAACAGATTTTTATCTGCAGAAATAAGCTGCAACCAGGAAACAACGTATGCAGTTATAACAAAAACCAACCCAAGCACCAGGTCCCCAGAGTCTGTTGATCCTTTTCAGACAGAAGAGCAAAAGGGGTGTGCAGCTCCTCACAAGGGAAGCACAAAGTGTGCCAGCAGACGGGATTCTGGGCGCTGGCAGCGCTCACAGGGCACCTCCTGAAAGGCACCATGGGTGCTAGCAACACTCACACACCCACTAAAACCTCCTCTTTTCACTTTCTAGAGATACCCAGCACTGGAACACACCCCAGGCTCCCATGATGTGGAGTGGCTCAGAGCAGAAGCAGGCAGCAGCCCAAGGCCATGGCCACAGAGGCGGCGAGAAGCATCACCCCTGCATATCCCTGTGACATTTCCCACCAGATGGGGGGTGCAAGCCTCCCTCGCTTCCGAAGCATCATGTGGATTCTCCCTCTCCTCCCTCCCACAGCTTTGATTATGAAAAGGATGCCTTGAAAATTCAGATCCCAAACAGGCACAGCACATCGCACTCAGCCCTGAAGGACGAGCTGTAGAGGCAGCAAGACAAAGAAGAGATGAGAATGGCACAGCCGTGCTGTGAAATCACTGATGTTCAGCAGCAGCTCTGTTCTGCCACAGAACTGTGCATCTCCTCAGTGGTTGGGCACAGCTTGGAAGAAAAGAGGAGATGAGCCAGGAGGGCTGGGTCCCATCCTGCCAGCAGTGACCGGGCTCAAGGACTGCAGCCAGCCCACATTGTTTTTATGTGAGGGTCAGGCTTTAGGTGCAGCCTCAGCCTTTCGCCTCTGCAGAGCTGAGGCACTAACACTGGCCAGAACAGCTCAGGACTCTGTGCCCTCTGCAGTAGACAAGTAGGCCCAGGCACGGAGCAGCCACCTGTCCTACCCAACATACTCACACCACACATGGGCAGCAGGAGGAAACTTTTGGGTTCACATGAGACAGAGCAGGAGCAGAGTTCCAGACCTACACAGCCCTGCATCCACCACTTGGATTGACCAGCACCCTTCTCCAAGTCACCAAGGAGCCGACAGACGGACTCTCAGAGCAGCCTGCTCCTGTTTGGCTCTCACTCCCTCACCTGCCCCTGTTCCTAAGCACATCTCAGCTGGTGGGGCTCTGGGAGCTCACAGCCCAAGGATCTGTGGTACTATCCAGAGAAACCCAGCTGCTACATCACTGCAAGCTGCCTGGAGCAGAGGCTCTGTGAAGGCATCTCCCTACTGTCAGACAAGAGAGGGCTCCTGCTCACCTGGCAGCTCACTGAGTGATGTGGGGCTGATGCATTACCCACCTGCAAAACCCCCTAAGAGTTAGGGGAGGGGGAAGGAGCAACATCTCTTCCAGTTCCTCCCATCCAGTCTCCAGCAGGCTCAGCTCGGCATGGCCCAGCAGAGTTGCCTGTGCTGGGCAGCACAGCACTCTGCAGCATCTCAGTACCCAAGAGTTTCTCCATAGGACGCTCCAGCAGTGCCCAGCCCTGCCAGGAGCTTCCTGTCTGCAGGCTGTGGCAGCAGCAGCCCCACACCATGCTCACTCCGCACAGCCCACTGCAGCAGGACTTGTGCGGCTGCAGCTGCTCCACATTGGCCATGCTGAGAGCCCAGGCAGGGAGCAGTCTTTGGTCTCGCCATGCAGGGCCCAGCAGGCAGAGCGCTGCCAGGGCGTGAGCCCATGGCACAGATCCTGCGGGGCTGTGAGCTGCGTTCCCAGCCCTCCGCAGTGCCTCCCCCACATCCTGCCTCCAGCCCTCCGCTGGGGGGAGAGAATGTGAATCTTGGGTTGTAATTCTTCCAAGTTAAAAATAACCCAGTAGTTTAGTGAGAGAGAATCAGCAGCAGCAAGGCAGGGGGCTGGGGAGCCTGCGAGTTTGCTGCAAGGCAGCTCTGGCATACATTTTTTCCTTCCCAAGCACAGGATACAGCAAGGCAGCCTCCCAGCTCTGCGCACACAGCTGCAGAAATCCAGATCCCTCCAGCATCCCAACCTTCCTGTGCAGCCAAATGTGCTTTGCATCAAAGCTGCCCCCAGGTCCCCTCGCTGCTCCCAAGGCCCCAGCAGGATGGGGGCACAGACCCTGCCTGCCTGTCCAGGGACACACGGAAGAGCACTGAGGGGAGAAAGGATAGGGCAGAGAGCAACAGAAGCCAGGTGGGAACACATCTCATGCGTGTACACATGTCCAAGGCAGGCATGCAGAGCAGAGCACCATGGCCAGCCCCAGGGCAGGCAGAGCTGCACTCCCAGCAGCCTTCCGTCCTTAGAATATTTTAGCTTAAAAAAAATAAATAAATAGAAAAGGTTGGGGGGAATTAAATAGTACTTATGCATGTGACAGTCTTACCAGCCACACCTTCCCAGTGCACCTAGCTCCATCCCACCCCACAGGGCAGTCAAGGACCAGCCATGGCCTCCTCATTCCATGGTAGAAGGAACACAACGCTGACAGCAGCACAGGGCTCCCAGCAGCATCCCCAAAGAAGCTGGTTCAGCAGCACACTGCCCCCAAGCAGCCCCCAGTCTGGGAGCAGCAGCCATGTCCCACATGGGGCAGTGCCAGTTCCCCAGCTCCGAGATGCTGCACTGGCACACAGCGAGCAGGAGCATACTCAGTGTGGGTGCAGCCTTCAGCCAGCTGTGCTACATGACTCTCATATCAAGCTCACATGGCAAAAATGGCAAGAGCTCCTTTTAAGAGTTTTCAAATGCAGCTCCTAACCCACGACTGTAACCACAATGACCTTCAGCCATTACTTCAAAGACATGCAGTGCCACGGGGCTGGGGACAGAGGGTTTGCAGAGACTCCAGCAAGCATAGCAGCGAACAGAAACCAACAGCACAAGGGGAAGGAAAGCTGCATAACTGCCAGAACCCCCTCGGTTTTGTTCACTGGAGGCACACAGCAGAGCCCAGAGCAGCACTGCCCAGGCAGCCAGCAGCCACAGGAGCACACAGCTGCCAAAGCGAGGGAGATGGAGCCGGAGCTGCTGAGCGACAGCTCTCAGTGCTTTTCTGAGCAGCCTGTGGTTCAGAGCAGGGACGTGCCTGCTGCCAGCTGCACTCCTGGCACTGGGAAGCAGCTGGGAGTGGGTCAGGTTTCCCAGGACGAGGTTGGTGCCCTCCGACCAGCTGGCTGAGCCTCACTCTGCACAGTTGCTCATAAGCCTCTGGCAGTGGATTTTAATCCTCAGCATCAGCAGGGCAAAAAAGCAGAAGGAAAATAAAACAAAAGCTAAGCCCTGCAGCTCTGTACCTGTGCAGACAAGGGAGAGAAGGGAGTGGGAGTAGCCTGCCCAGCCCCGCGGCCAGGGCCAGGAGCTCGGGGCGTGCAGCTCCCTGCAGACAGCCTGCAGGCAGCTGGGTGCCACGCTCCAGCTCCTATCACCACGCTGCCCAAGCCCACCACAAAGCACAACATCTTCCAGACTTTCGCTCCCCATTAAACACAAACACTGGTATGGCATTCAGTCCAGGCCACCACATAGGCAAAATGAACCCTAAGCTACCCTGGCTGCCAAATCGTAATTAGACATTTCTCTGCCACCAGCACCATGTTTTTCCTCCACTTATTCACAGGCCCAGGCACGTCCATCAGCGAGCCAAGGGAAGGACACGAATCACGTGCCCAGGGAACAGACATGCCAGCAACCATGGAGCCGATCCACTTCTTCCATCGTGCTCTCAGGATTTCATTTCCTACTCCAAATGCTGTGGCTGAGCAGCCTGCAGCACGCTGCAGCCCATGGTGCCCTGTGCTGCAGGAGCTGGCACCATGCTCAGCAGCCGCAGGGCTGGTCAGCAGGAAGGCATCTCCTCTTGCTTCCTGGGGGACTGCACACAAACCTGCCCAAGGAATGGGCATGTGAAAAGGCCACCAAGGAGGCTGCATGAAGCCAAGGGTCAAAGCTCACACCTGACAACGCAGCCCTGATAGAATTTTAGGTGGACAGAGGCAAAGTAGCAGCTCCAAGGACATGCTCTTCATGCTGGAAGAATGCATGAAGTGCCGGCCTGGTAACCCCAGTCAGAGATGGGATCCCAGGCTTGGCTCCTACAGGAGGAGCCAGTCTTACCATTAGCACCACAAAAGCCTGAATTTTTGGGCTGAGGTTCCAGCTGGCCACTTCAAAGGCTCCTTACAGCAGGCCCAGCACCTGCTGCTCTCTAACTACCAGGAGAGACAGAGAGGTTTCTGCAGAAACAAGCGCCCATGCACTCAATGTATTTTCCTCATTCTTTTTATCTTTCACTCCAAGCACTTTTCAGGCTTCAGTTAGCTGCCCAAGGCCACCCTCAAAGTTACAGGGCCTCTATAGATGCCACCAGGCACACAATTTAGCTCCCAGCACCTTTCTTAGTGCTGAAGGTGTGCAGGTGTGACAGCTCACCTAGTAGGTCTCAACAGCCACAGCTCTAAGAACCCTTGGTAAGGCTGCTGCCCCAGAGCCACGCACCTAAGAGCTATCCCAAGGCAGCCAGTCAAAAAATGAGATGGCATTTCAGAAAGCAGACATCCTCCACTCTTGCTGTTGTTGACATCCTGCACAGCAAACTCAAGCTGTCAGAAAGCAGCTTTGCCACATTGCAGCCTGCTCCTCAAAGGCAATCAGAGCCCTCTGTGCCTCTGCTTTCCAACTGTAGAACTGGGATAAAAATCAGCCTCTGCAGCAGGGCTGCCGAGAAGACTAGCAAGCACTTTCGATGCCCCTCGAGTCTGAGCTGCGTGGATGGATTAAGAGCACGTCTAACAGTGCAGTGCAGACCCCCAGCAGGGATGGCACAGCAGCTCCAAACACTGACACCGAGCCCACTGCAGAGCCCAGTCCCTCTGAAGATTGCTCCTTCTGGTGTTTCTGTCAGTTTTCTCCAGCTGAAACTCCATGCCCAAGACCTGCCCTGAGCGCTGGTGGCCCCCAGTCCTGTTTGCTGCTGTCTGTAGCCAGATTTAAGCTCTCCCTGCGCCTTCCAAAGGCAGGGTGCAGAACAAGGCCATGCATAAGGGCTCATACTGCAGTCCCAGGGTTTGGGAACTAGAAAGCTGTGGCAGTGGTGGGCAGAGCAGGGCAGCCCTGAATTCATGTTGAAGACCTGCAAGCTGTTCTTAGTGTTGGGTGAGCGAGCAGCCCTCTTTAATGCCAGCCCCATCCCACACGTCTCAAAACCCAGGCGATAAAGACTGCTCAGCTTGGTCTGTGCTCCTGCACAGAGGGCAGAGGTTGGAAGGGCAGCAGAAATGACCTCAGCAGAACACCTCCTAGCACAGGACATCTCCAGCACCACCACGACAGCCCACAGACATCACTTACTAGCTTGCTGCTGCCGCATTCAAGGAGACTGCACCAGCCCCAGGCCCCCACCCAGGCAGGGGCTGGCTGCCCACACCCTGCTACTCTGCTAAAGCCAGCAAGGTGCTGTCCTGAACAGCCAAGGCCTGAGGGTTTGCTGCGTGCTGTAGTGAGGGTCCCACAGCTCATAGCATCTGGTCTGCCCATACATCCTCAGAGAATCTGGCAAACATCAGCCCACAATAGCAACAGACAAATGTGCTGTTCTACAGGCCCAAGAACTTGCATGTTGCAGCATCGGGGCTGTTTCTCGAGTACTTAAAGAACAAGGAGAGAATTCAAAACATAGCAAACTCTCCTGATCCAGCACAAAGCTGAAGTGACTCTTCCAGGCTGCCCACGGTCCTAAGGCCAACATCTTCCAGGCTGTGCTGCCTGCATCCACGCCTCCACTCCAGCTGCTTTGCTCTGCTCTGCCCTGCCCTGCCAGAGCTGTAACTCAGCTGGTGCTTACCTCCAAGGGATTCAGCTGATTATAAATCATAACCCTCTGGGATACAAGTTCTTCACAATCTCAGCTTAATCTACTTTGAAGAACAGTCTCCAGAGTTCAGACACCATCTGTAAGCTGACATCCCTCTCAATCATCTCCATGCTTCCTCTCATTTGTGTCCTTTACGCCATCCCAGGAACTCTAGCCCAGGAGGAAGACAGAAGTGCCAAAAAAAATTCATCAGTCTCTCCCGTGCAAGTGCCTGGATTTCAGCAGCACAGGGCATAGAAACCTCCTCAGCCACAGACAATTCCTTTATACGCTTGAGTACCCCTTATTGAAGACCTGCTCAAACACATGGCCAGTAAAACACCACCAGAAGCACACACTGATCGGCCCCTTCCTGCCCCAGCTGGAGTTCCGCATGTGCCCACAAACAGCACAGCCCACTTGCCCTGGAAACATCGCAGAGCACTGCATTTGTAGTTCCTCATTCTACTCACAGCCAGGAGCTCTGAGCACAGCTCTCCTTCCAGCACAGCAGAGCTGCTACAGGACTACAGGGAGCTGAGCTGCTCTCATCCAGGGCGCAGCCGCAGAAGGCAGCACCCCTGCCAGCTGGCACATACGTGGCATTGTGGCCCTGCAGTGCCACCGCGCTCTTGTCCCTTCTGCCCATCGACTGCCATCTCCTCTGACATGCAGCACTATGAAGGGCAGGCAGGAAGCCTCTGGACACAGTGGCATGGCCCCACAGCCTTGCCTCAGAGCCCACGCTTACCACCTTCACCAGCCCACATCAATGCGGTCTCCTCTCCCCGAGTACCTGGATGAGCAACTAATTTCTGACCCTTTCCTGAAGCAGATATCTTCTGGTATCTGGAAGCAAGGCCTTCACACCTCCTGCATTTCCTCGCTGAGAGGTGCCTGGAGAAAGCAGCGCACAAGGCCCAGAAACGTGGTGCTGCTCCAACAGACTCTGCACTCCCAGAGCAGGGCAGAAGGAGCAGCACGCAGAACTGGGCACAGGGCCCCGAGCTCCTCAGCCCCAGCATCACCCTTCACCTGGCAGAGCCGGGCCAGGAGCTGAGGAGCAGCACCTGCAGAGCCAGACCTCTGTGCCCTGCCAGACGTGGGCACAGCTGCACTCCTCAAACACACACAGAGCCACACATAGCCAGGGGGCTCCAGGAGAGGCCACTCTGGATGGAACAACAGCTGTGACAGCTCCAACAGTGACCACTGCTGCCTCTGGCTCCCAGACCCAGGAGCCCACTCCTCGTTCCAGAAGGGTGATGTGGACTTGGCCCAGCTCCAGCCCTGTTATTGTCAGGCAGAAAGTCCTGCCCTCCAGCAAGGAGGTGGAGCAGGCACAGGGCCCAGCCCACAAATCTGTAACCACCTCTGCAGGAATCGGGGGAACCGCAAACCTCGGCCCCTCCACACACACACACACACACACACACACACACACACACACACACACAGGTCGTGCTGCTCTCAGCCTGCCTGCAGCATCGCACACCGAGAACAAACGGGGCACAGTCTGCTGTCTGCCCTGAAAGCGAATCCTGCCTTTATGCATGCAGGAAAGTGCATGCTGGGAAGAGCTCAGATACCTTGGTGAGGGGCACTCTACGGGGACTGACAGATCTCTGAGGAACAGGACTTGGCCCACGAGCAGCAGCAAAGGAGCACACAGACACAGGCAGGAGCTGCAGGCTGCCCGCCACGCCGTCCTGCTGGGCGCAGCCGGGGTGCACCATGCACATATATAGAAGTGGCCAAGGAACAGTGCTCCTGTGAGATCTTCCATCAAGAAGCATTTTACACACTTCATTTTATTTTAACTCCACTGCAAGTTCAACCAAAAAGGATGAAACACTTGGGGTTAAAGGTGCTCGGCAGGCAAATCCTTCAGAAGGCAGCAGTTCACACAAAAATACCAGCTTTCACAGCACATCCATAGCAAAGCACTAATGTTTATTCTTGCATCCAGGACTGACTTTAATTCTTCCTCAATGCATATAAATAGCAAGACATTAATACTTCTCAGAGAAGCAATACTTCTGCTACCTACAAGGCAAGAAAAAGTGAACATCTCATGTAACTTGGCATCTCCCTTGGTTCTGCACAACGCACACCAACACACCACTGATGCTGGGAGTCACCTTCACAGAGGAGCACTGGGCATAGGCTACAGCACAAAATGAAAAACAGAAACAAACGTAGTAAGTAAAGTAAAGTAAAAAAGGAAAAGTAAGTAAAAAAACTTCACTACCTACCTCCATGACTGCTGATGGGTGCTTTAGCAAATGAAACTTTTTTGAAAGGAACTCAACAGTGCCCATGCAACAGAAGCGTATTTCTGGGACAATACCAAGGTACCGAATCTCTCAGCAGCAGCTGCTAACATGCAGCACCTTGTAGCCAGTCCTTCAATTACTGCTTTTTCCTTCAAAGACAAACAAAGTGAGATTCCTCCTGGGGGGCTCTCATGTCCTAGGAGAGCTTTTGCAATCCTCAGGGCTGTAGCTGCAGCCCTTCCCATCATCCAAGGCACACTTTCCATGCAGAACATGAGGTTTTGCAGCCCAGCTCACCTCCCTGCAAAGGCTTTCACCCCAGGGTCTCTCAGAGCACATTCCTGTGTGTCCTCCTAGCAAGAGCTGTGCTTCTGTGCAGGAGCTTCCCAGCTGCAATTTGAACCCACAAGATACCTTGCTCCTCCTACAGCTCTACTGCTGCACATCATGGGGCCGGGTACCTCCGGGCTGTCCAGCACTGCCTCCTCCTGCTTCAGGCAAAATCAGGCTCACAGATCCCACGCTTTCAGGAAAACACTGAGGAAGAACAAGTCTTCTGCAAATCTTGCATCTACAAATTTCACTTTCACCTGCTTTCAGCACAGAAGAGGCAAAAACTTAATCTCATCAGTAAAAATACAGCTGAAAAGCAAAACAAAGCCTGAGCAGATAAAACAACCTATACTTGTGCAGCAGCAGGACTGCACAAAGCCAGGGCAAAGGCAGGACTGCAGGGATGAGGGATCCCAAGCAATGTGTGTGATGAGACACGCTGTTAATAACAACACCAGACTGCTACTGAGCAGCATCCCTCGCAGGGAAAGCAGGGCTGGAAAATGTGATGTTGCACTCCATGGCCAAGCCAACACCTCTCTTTGTCTTGTTAATGCCTGTGCTCCCTGGTCGTGCCCAGCACACTTCTGTGAGCAGCCTCCAGCACCTGCACTGCAAACCAGTAGGGACCAGACACTCAGTTCCCACACTTTTTGCTTTCTCCTCTGGAAAGGAGCGCTTTGCTCTCATTAGAACAGAATCTGTACTTGTTACAGGCTGGGAATCCCCTAGAGGCAGCAGCCTGCAGCAAGGAACAGCATGCACCCCTTAACCTCAAGGCAACACTTCCTCTCCAGGGGGAAAATCAGAGCACCTCACCGACCTCCTGGCGCCAACCTGGCACATCTGCAGCAGCACCAGTGGCACAGCACCAGCAGCAGGAGCCCCACCGCGGGCAGTCCCTCCTGCAGCACCCACAGGGTGCTCCCCAGACAGCCCTGCCTGGCCTCAGGACCTGCCCCGGTCCAGGAATCGCCTGCTGCTTCGGCTGCCCGGCCACCACCACTGTAACAATGCTAAAAATTAACAGCCACACATCGGCGGGTTACTAGGCTGCATACCAGATTTTCCCATATAAGGGAAAGTTGAAGGCATTGTCCTATCACACGGAAAACATGTTGCACCAGCCTGAGATAACAGAAAGCAAAATCAGAACCTCCTCGTGTCACAGGCAGACACTCACAGACCACGTTTCTCCAAGCCTGCTGTTGGTTTGGGCCATTCCCCACAGCCCCGTTGCTCCCTGCTGGCTCCTGCCTGCAGAGCACTGGAGTTCAGGGCTGCAGGCTGGTGCAGCAGCACTGCTGCACTGCCACCATTCCTAGGGTGAAGTTGTGTCGTCCCATTCTTTTGGGATGCTGAGAACCCACCGCGCCAAGCCCGCGCCTCGCTGCTCAGCCAGGAGCAGATCACTCACCTCAACCCTTGCTTTGTTTGCCTCCCAACAACAGCTTCTGGTCCCACAGACCCGGATAAAGTGACAAATGCCATCCCGAGCAGGGAATGGGACAAGACTGGAGCCTTTCCACTGCTACTTACACGAGCCACTGGGATGAGCCTGCTCAGCTGCCACAAAGCCCAGTGACATCCAGCCACTGCATTTGCCAGTGATTCCTTACAGCTCCCTGCACGTGCCTGCTTTCCAGCCCCAGCACATCAAGCCCACATTCCTGTACTAGGGGCTCGTTCCTGGTGCGAGCCTGATCAGACTGCTCCCTCCCCCACAGAGCAGCTCCTCCTGCACACCCATGAGCAAGAGATGTGCTCTTATCTCCATGAACCTGAGACAGGCCAGGATGGCACAGCCTCATGTGAAAAACAACGGCTCCAGTGGCTGCGCTCAGCCTTGCTGTCTTGCTCAAAGCCCTTCTGCTTGTGCAAACCCTTCCTGAAATAACAATGATGTGGAATGCTTTCTATTACCCACCTGTAAAACTTTATTGTCTTCAGAGAAGCATTTAAGAAGAAAATATTAAATATATCTCAGGGAAGAGTAAATCTTGAAAAATTACTGCAAGATTGCACATCTAGAAGGGAAAAAAAACAGTAAAGCTTTGCTTCCTGTTAATGAAATACAGCAGAAAGCAGTCAGGAAAATAGGAGATTCCTCTGAGAGCTCACTATGCCACAGGAGACCAGCAGTCCCCGAACTAGGAATGAGCACTGGGGCTAACGCTGGCATAGCCAAGGCCAGCTGCTCCATGAGCTCAGGCAGAGCCATCCTCCTGCTGCCAATGAGAAACTAGTGCATGGGGACAGGAACTTAAGTCAGCTTTTGCTGCCCAACCGGACAGCAGTACACAGAACGGGTATGATGGGACCTAATGGCACCTTCAGCAAGAGATGCACACTCCTCACACATCAAAAGCACCGAGCAGCAGTGCAAGAGCTGCCTCCATTCTGCAGATCCACGCAGGTTAATTTGTAACACACCTGCAGCAACGGGCTGCAGCCCACAGAGGGTCCAACGCCACTGTTTGGAGGAATGAGACAACACACAGAAACCAACAGCCATGGACACAGGATGGTCTTCAGACTTTCCTGAAGTGAAAACAAACCACAAGGATCAGTCTTTCTCCAAAGGTTCTTGCTGCCTTTGGCTTTTATTGGATGAACAACAACACACAGTGTCGGTTTTGCCACATGGGGTGCCGCAGACATTCTGGTAGGATGCAGCCCCACTACTCACTAGCTTTACAGCCAGAAGAGCTAAAGGGGCAGCACCCAGAGAGCTGCAGCCCACTGCTGCTTCGTGTCTCCTGCCTTTGCAGAGGAAAAAACCCAGCAGCACACCTGGCACTCCGGCAGGACCCGCAAGTCCAGGCAGCTGTACTGATTCAGGGGTGATAGGAAGAACTAGCTTTCCAAAAACAAACAGACAGCAGCATTAAGCTTTACAATGGAAGAGTCAATTTTCCACTAAACAAGAGGGGAAGGAGCCCTACGCAAAAGCAATCCAGTTGAAGGCCAGAAGCCTCAAGAGAAACAACCTATCTATACTCCAGGAATAATTTATTCCCAGAGCAAAAATGTGCTGCTATTGCTTCATCCTTCAACAGCTGGACCCAAACAACAATTCCTCTGCAGAGCAGCAGAGCCATGCTCCCACATGAAGGAGGTAAACAAGGAGAAGCACGAAGGCACCAACAGCCGTGCCATCAGCTCAGCACCAACACATCTTCCACTGTGGGAAGGATGAGGAGCTCAGCTGGCAACAGCAATAACCCCACTGACCCCGCAGCAGCTGAACAGACAGAGGCAGCAGATGCCAAAGATCTGCAAGCAAAAGGGTCAGGGATAAACAACTGCATCTGACACGGACACCCACAGCTGGCTGCAGGCAGGGCTGGGGGCCAGCACACACCTATGGAAACTTCATGTGAGCACGGCAAGCGGTCTGCAACCCCCCACCCCCTCTCCCTGTGTTCTCTGCGTCCATAAGCATTTGCTGCAATTCTCAAGTGGGGAGGGTGGGGGGAGGGAAGAGAGGAAAATACATCACAGCTTTTTAGCGTCGGTTTGGGGCAGCGTTCGGAGGAACACCAGCGGACGGCTGGCACGGCACAGCACAGCACAGCCCAGCCTCCCGGCTCAGCCCGGCCGTGCGGGGGCTGAGCGGACGGCAGCCCCGGCGCCCCCTGCGCCGCGACCCCGGCGGACGGTATCGCTTTGCCCCGCTGCGGCTGCGCGCGTTTCTTTCCGACTCGCGGCTCCGACCCCGCGGACCCCGCCATCCCCACCACCACCCTGCCATCCGCGCCGCCCGCCGGGAAGAGCCGCGGCAGGAACGCGGCGAATTCCGCGACGTCGTCATCGGAGCCGCACGGACGCGGGGGACGGCGGCGGCGGACTGCGGCGC
>NW_024885122.1:547892-644129 GCF_019232065.1 Centrocercus urophasianus | reverse complement strand
CCCGAAAGTTCGGGGCAGAACTCACCTAAAATGGCTCCCCGGCAGCCCCGGCGCCAACAGCCATTATTTGGTGAAGTTTAGCCCAGCGCCCTGCAAGGACACCCGAACCTCGCCCGGGCACGCCCCCTCCGCGTGCCCATTGGCTGCCCACCGCCGCGCGCCGCCGCCCATTGGCGGCCTGGCCCGTCAGCCGCGCGCCGCTCGCGCCAAGCTTGGCTGCAGCGCGCCCGCGGCCCGCTCCATTGTGCTCCTGTTTGCGCCGATGAGAGAGCGGCGCCCATTGGTCGCGCCGCCGCCCCCGCGCGCCGCCCCCCACGCCGCCGGGACCGCCCGCGCCCTCCTCGTACGCGCGGGGCCCGGATGTGGCCGCCCCGAGGGGTCGCGGTGATCCCGGGCACCACGGCCGAGAGCCGGCTGCGCCCTGGGCCCTTTTCCTACCCCAGGGGTCGGGAAGAGGCTGGAAGCGCCGCAGCACGCCCTGCCGTGCCGTGCCCAGCCGGGGTGTCGTGCTGGATGCGACGGGCCGGGGACGGCGGGGTCGGCTGGCGAGGAGGGCTGAGCGGCACAGCACGTGGTGCTTTGCACCCGAAGGACGTGAACGGACTGAGAGGAGTGCTCGAGAGGCATCGCCCGCTGAGCGCCTCCAGTGCTGCTCAGCCCAGCCCCAGCAGCACCCTGTGCTGGTGAGCAGGCTGGGACCTGGGGTGCAAGGATTGGGGCTGGCAGCGGGGAGCCGCGCTGCGCTTCGTGGCGGTGCAGCCGGTGCAGAGACGAGCGAGTCAGCGGCACCGAAGCAAAGCTATGCGAGAGCTAATTAGCTGAGTTGAGACTCGGGGCCGATTAACCAACTGTAGTGCAGTCCTTGTGCAGCCGCACTGCCTGCGGGGCCCTGGGGGAGCGCCGGCACGACGCTGCGCCGCATCCTCGGAGGCTTTGATTTGTCCGGCAGCAGCTGGGCAGTTGCTGCACGGCCCGCGGGCACAGGTGCGCTGCCGACGCCTCGCCCAGGCCCGTTGCATCCAGCGCTCCTCCCTGCGACTCCGGGCTTCTTCCTCTGCAGCATTCCCGCTCCTACCTCCTCGCTTGCTCCGGCCCATATCTGCACCCTGATCCCTTTTTCCTCCGCCCGTTTCCTTGCCTGAAGGTGACGTGTGGACATTTCTAAGATATTACATTTTTGTCTTCCCTGTCCCCTGCATTGAGATTCTCATTCTGTACATAGAATATCAACACGTAAGGTATTCCTCCCCTTTTCCCAGTCCTTCCACCCCTTCTGCAGCCATCGGCTGTGTCTGTACCTGATCACTTCCCTCATCCCATGTGTTGCCCAGCTGTTGGTCAGCCACCCCCACCCTTCCCTGTATTCTCTCTGCCTCCGGAGCCGTGCTTTGTCCTCTGTATGAAGAACTCTGGTAAGGCAGAATTAATTGTGCTGGGCGATCAGAAAACCAAAACGGTTATTTTCAGCCGTGGTTCTGCCCACCTGAACCAGGGATTTCTTCATCTTTTTGGTGACCTGTGCACCGTCCCCCTACAAAAGGATTTTTCCTAACATTCTACCCAAACCTTTCAGGACTCGCTCTTTGCTTTTTGCCTTTTTGTTTATCACTGGGCTCTGCCAAGAATTTGCCTCCAGTGCCTTTGCAGTTCTCAGCTGTGCAGTGTTGTGAATGCAGCTCTTGTGCTCATCTTCACCAGAAAAACACAACCAAGCTCTGCCTGCGCCCACCTCTGTCATCCCTCTCTGATGCATACCTGTTTTACCATTTCAGAGGCTCCAAAGTGGGACACAATGAAAACAGAATATATGATTTGATGATGGAAATTCATCCGCTGACCCAGCCCGACTCCTGCCTGCAGTTCGCGGTGGTTGTTGTGGGCAGTGTGATTTGGAGAACACACTGTGCTGCTGACAACGGGAGCAATTACACGCCCTCGTGTTCTCACCTGGCTCCCTCCCATCACAAGTTCTGTTCCTGGGTGTCCCCAGGGCGTGCTTACACCAGTAAGGAAATTCCGTTAGCCTCTACAGAAAGCAGAATTAAGTCCTGGCTATTTCCAGACCCTTTGGGGTTCAGGACGTGACACCCTGTGAGTGCAGGACACCTCACCTGCACCTCACCTGCAGCCGCCATTCTGCCCCATCCTTGGGCTCACAGCCCCTCCCATCTGCTCTGAAATAATCAAATTTGGGGCTCTATTTGAGGGACCGTGACAGCATCCCTAAGCAAGCAGTCCCAGGCTGAGGCCCACAGGGTCCTCCCTTCGTGGACTGCAGACAGCTCAGCCCTGGACCTCATGGAGCGGCCGTCATCACCCACAGCATGCTGGCAGGGCCTGCGACCTCAGATACGGGTCTGTAAAGCCCCAGAGGAGACATGTGTTACTGTTACGTGCTTACCTTAGAATGAGCGTTAGCTGGAATCAGGAAGAGCACCACGCAAATGAAGCAGCCTGCTTCCAGTGCTTGTACTAGGCAACAGTAGCAAACAAAAGAAAGCAATGAGGAAATTAAAGGAATAACAAGTTCAGCTGGCTTCCACCGCACACCGGTGGGGAGGTGAGCAGAATCCTGCCCGGCTGCAGCTCCCCAGGGGCCAGTGTCCATCTCCTGGCCTGTGGCCTGCAGGAAGGCTCATGACCAGCAGGGAGCAACTGCCTGGGACCTGGGGCTGCTCACCTGTGGTGCACAGTAGTGATTTTAGGGACTGTGTGAAGCAGCCCTGAAGCTGGAAACTGAAGGACAGGCTTTCCTTGGATGTGGTTGTTTGAGGGAATTCCCCTGCCCTCAGGAGCCTGGGCAGGGCCTTATCAGATGAAGTACGAGATTGCCATTGTAAATTTTCCTGTGGGATTATTTGGGATTATTAAGTGGTTTCCTGGGTTTTGCTGCCGTGGATGATTGATGGCAGAGGAGATGCGGGGAGCTTCCAGGAACTGGGAATTTCATGATCAGGCCCCAAAGCTGTCATCCTTTGGGCAGGAGAAAGGTTTCCTGACAGCTGTCTCCCATCACAGTCCCAGTGACTTGCTGCCTGCTCAAGTTCTGTGGCTCCTGTTGCTTCAGAGTCAACAGCTCAAAGGTGCTCCCAATCTCTCCCCCAGTTAAGGAGGGAGAAAGGTGCTTTATACGCCACTCACCATCAGCCAGGCCCCTGAGCATCCCTTACCTGTGTCTCAGGCGGGCTCTGCTCACCATGTGCCTGGAGCTGGAGCCGAGCCATGAGCCAGGACCAGCCCTGTGCTCAGGCAGCAGAGCAGCCCCACAGATCCGCGCTGTGCCACTTTGTGCGGAGCTCCTCTCCGGTGTGTTTGCTTTTACAGACTTCTCACAGACTGATGTCACTTCCAGGCACTCCTGGTGGCTCTGCTCTGTCCCACTGAGCACCCGTTGTGATGGGCTCTGCTGCCATGTGAGCTTCTCTTGCTATGCTTCACCCAAAAAACTCATTTCCATGGCTGCACTTCGCTCCTGGCAGCTGCTTTGCTGCCCCGCAGACCCTTTGGGTCTCCACAGGTTGTTCTCAGGGCTTGCCCAGCTGCAACTCTTCCCCTTCTCCGTACACTGTGAAGCCAGCCAGGCCCTTGCCTTAAGGTTTTTCCATATACTTTTACCCTGAAATTTGAAATCCTAGAAAAGAGGGAACCTTAGGGAGCAGCTAAGGGCCAGCTTCAGGCCAACTTCTCCTAGGAACCACAGTGCTGACACTCTAGTCCCTCAGGGAATGTTTTCCCAGCATCTGCTTTGAATTTCTCCACGATAATTTAAGCCTGTTTCCCCTTATTTTATTCAGCATGGGCAGATTAATCCTTTCCTCTTTGCAGGAGCCATTTGCATTCCTGCAGACGGCTGCTCCAGCCTCCTCTGCTCTCTCCTACCAATTAAGCAGTCCCACATCTCGCCGTTTTTCCTTGCTGGTCATGTTTTCCAGGTCTCTGACATCCTCCTTGGACTCTCTCCAAGCAGCCCAAAGGGCAGCGTCCAGGCATCTCTGCCTCCCCCCGCTGCTCCCCATGCCTCCAGCGCCCGCCAGCATCCTCTGCTCTGCGTGATTCTGCAGAACCGCAGCTCCTTTCCCCCATATTCATCTCCTCCTTCTTTCTCCCCATTTCTTGTTTATGCAATTGCCTCTTTGTGCTGAAGTGCCAACGGCATTTATCTGTACCGCACGGCATCCTCATCCCTGAGACCATTTCTCTAACATGTCAGCAGTGGAGGCGTGGAGGCTTGCAATGAAGAGCCTTCTTTCCGACATGCTTCCCATCCTCCCTGCCTTCATATTTTGTCTGCAGATTTAAAAGCCAGTCCTGCATCCTTTTATCTCACCTGCTGGTAGCCAAAGCCTGGCAGCTTCTATCTGAGCTGGGAACGGCGCTCATTTTATAGCAGGTTTAGGCAGAATGTGATCTGTAACTTGTTTAGGAGCCTGTTTTATGAACAATGTAGAAAGCCTTACAAGCATCAAGATTTATACTGCCATTCCAGTCTGTCACAGCAGCAGATGCCCTTGGTGTGCCACAGCCTGGCCTTTAGCAGCCATACCAGCACACGGGGGGCTGTGACTGGACACGAACTCAGGGTTTCTCCCACGAGGCCTGTGCTCTGGACCTTTCACTTGCTGTCCCATCTCACACTGGCACCTCAGGCAGGGAGATCTCCATCCCCACTGCATCCTGGCTTTGGCTGAGCCTGCCCATGGCTCCGGCACAGCCCCTTCTATGTGCTCTGTAGCTGTGTGGTTGCACAGCAGCCAGGTTCTCCCTGGAGTGCAGAACAAATGTCTGCATCCTTAATATACAAAGCAACACATTCCTCCTTAATCCTTTGCCTGTCTTTCCAGAACAAGCTGAATCCTCCAATATTAATATTCCAGTCATGTGGCTGAGCCCACCAAGCCTTTGTTATGCCAATTAAATCATAATCTTGATCATGCATTAAGACTTCCAGCTCCTTTTGTTTATCTCTGCCAGCATACCAATGCAGAAGCTGACAGGCACCCTGACGCCCCGTCCCCCACGTCCCCAAGGGCTGTGTCCAAAATACCTCCTCCTGTACTGCGGCGGCTCCTTCCAGTGCTGCCACTGGCCGGGTGTCACCGTGGGCCTGGGGATGTGGGTGGCTGTGACTGTGGCTCAGAGGCACGGCCCAGAGCCCAAAAAGCACTGGGTGGATGGGGGCACCTCTGGAGGACGCATGGTGCAGCCCCCTGCTCCCACAGGGCTGCTCAGAGCAGACAGTTTGTGTTGCAGCTCCCTGCAGCACCGATACTTTCTGGGTGATGCACTGGGAAGGTGGGATTAGTGCTGCATCTGGGTGCAATTGGTGCTAAGTGGAGTGAGGCTGCCCTGAGTCTGGGCTGGGAGAGGTGAGGAATCAGCATGGCTCTCGGATGCCATCTTCCTTCTTGATGCGGCCCCAAGCGATGCTGAATATCTGGAGGTGTTTCGAGGCTGGGGTGATGCTGATCTATTCCTTAATCTCAGATCTGGGAGGGAATCCAGGGAGGGAATCCAGGGGGGTAGGGCCGACCTTGGCACCTCTCTGCTGACCACGGAGCACCGAGCCCATTGGCTGGCATGGCCGTGTCCCCAGCACCTCCCTGCTCCGTGTTATCCCATCCTGCAGGGCTGAGGCATAAACCCCTCTGGAACAGCTGAGTTACTTCTCATTACCCGGAGGCAAGCAGTCTCTCAGCAGAACCCAGGGAAATCAATAGAGTGAAGGAAAATTAGCTCATTAAACAGCCATAAACACAAATGGAGGGATCGTTCACGTCCTACCACTGCACCCATACAGACATCTTCCTGGACATGGAGGGAAGGGGAGCTGCTGACAGGCTGATCCGGGGAGCCTTGAGCCCTGTCCTCAGCCCACTGAGTGCTGGATGGGTGCAGCGGCAGCCCTGCAGGGTGTGCACCCAATGGACATCATCCTCCACCACCACGAGTCCGGGGCTGTTCTCACCCTGCCCAACACCTCGCTTTGGCTGCACAGCGCTGTTGTGACAGGCTGGCATGCCAAGTGACACACGGGGCCCCCCCAGGGCTGGGAGCTCCTTTCTCCCACGTGAGGCTGGGAGAGCTGCCGGCATCACCATCATCGCACAGCTCCGCCGTGTGCCCACACCAGCCCTGGGCTGTCCCTGCATCCCCCAGAAGGGGCTGGGGTAGAAGAGATGCCGGTTGTTTTGCCTGACGGCAAGGGCAGCATGTCAGCACACTGCGGGCCTTCGCTGCTGCCAGGCTCTGCCACCAGCTGGGTAAAGCACAGCCAACCCACGCTGCGACCTGCAGCAGCAGCAGCCGGCAGCGTGCCCCTCTTGGGATGCATGGTGTACAGAGGCCAGCAGTGGGGCTGGGATCCGTCCTTGGCAGTTTCAGGTCCAAATTGGACAAAGGCCGAGTGCCCGGTGCCTCTGCTGACCCTGGAAGAGAGATGCTGGGGTGCCCTGCCCCCCATCCTCACAGCCAGGCCTCCAAAACTGAGCAAGGCAGAGAACCATGAGGGAGTATTTCAGGTCTGGTGTCTCACTGCAGCAGCCCTGTTACTGAGGAGAGTTTCCAGACATGAAAGCACAACTTATTTTCATATTCCTTTATGCAATAAAACAACTTGCTCCTTTTTAGGTTATAACAACTCTTAGGAAATAGAACTGATTTAAATCTCATTCCTTCATTACAAATCCTTTCACAGCCAGAACCACAATTTAGCTAAGTGGACAGCTCTGCTTCCTCCTGCACGTGCCTTGCTGTGACTTATGGACACAATTCTTTGCCTGGCACTTGGCCACCAACAGAGAGGGGCTCAGGCAGCCCGGATGGCCTTGTACCACTATGTCCAGGTGCCACCACGTCCAAGTGACTGCAGGAGAGAGTGGCACCGAGCCCAGTGTCAGCAGGACGTGCAAATGGCTGCATGGGCCTGATAGTGGCCTCTGGTCCCTGAGGGGGACATTTCATTTGGAAGAGGAATGATGGGAGGAAGGGGTGGTTTGGGGCCTGAGCAAAATGACTCGGGCAAGGGAGGGACACAGCTGGGGCAGGGTGAAAGCAAGCCCAGAAACTTCAAAGGCATATTTTTGGAGCAAGAATGCAGGTTGGTGACAGGACCGGTTGGGCAGGTAGCAGGGAATGGGGGCACAAAGAGCACGGGCTGGGGAGAGGGCCCCTGGGGGGGTGAGCAGCTGGGGGGTGGCACTTCAGGACACCTTCCTGGTTCCTTTCCTCATCAGGGAGGTGCTGCCCTCAGGAGTGCCCAGGGGGGCGGCTGCTTGTGCTAGGCAGAGAGCAGCTATGGACCCACTGGCATCAGCCACCAGCTGCGGAGGCACTGAGCAGGGACGTGCCCACATGTCCCTGCTTCTCCATGCTGTCCCCAGCTGTTGCCGTGCCCTATGGCTCTGAAAAGCCAACCCCATGCTTCCTGTCCCCAGGTCTCTGCTGAAAGTGTCTCCAGGGCTCAGAGCTGACTTTGGGCTCCACAGCTCCACAGGGCAGCAGGGGGTGCAGAGGGGACCTGCCACAGCCTGGGCTGTGTCTGCAGTGTTTGCCAGAACCTCTGATCTGAAGGATTTTGAACATTTAGGAAAAAAGCAAACAGCCAAGCCAGGCATTCTTCTTTGTGCCCCAGCAGCTGAGGCTCAGTGGCTGAAGCCTCCCCGCCAAGCACCAATGGCTCTGATAGCTCCATGCGTGCCACTTGTGTGTGCCTTCCATGTGTGCACCATCCCTGTGTGCATCACCCACTGCGCACCATCCCTGTGTGCACAGTCTCTTGTGCGTCACCCATGTGAGCATCATCGCCTGTGCTGCATCCCTGTGTGCACCACTTCCTGAGCACCATCGAGGTGTGCACCAACCCCTGTGTGCACCATCCCTGTGCCTCCTCCTGTGCTCCATACCTGTATGCAACTTCTGTCCCAGCTGCTGAGCTCCTCCCTGCCCAGCGGCTGCCACCAGAAAATCAGGAAAGCATTTGCTTGGTGTGGAGTTTGGGGCTTAGGAACCACAACTGTGGCAAACAGGGCTCTGGTCAGGAGATGATCTGAGCAAGGCAACCCGTGGGGTCTGAGCTGATCAGGTCATGACCATGCTTCTACATGAAAAGATCTGAGCTTGGAGCAGGTGCCGCTGCCTGTGTGTCTGCACGGGGAGAAGTGTTCCACTCAACTCTTTGAAAGGGTGGATTAACAGCAGGACAAGGGGAAATGGTTTCAAGTTGAGGGAGGGAAGATTGAGGTTGGATGTCAGGGGGAAGTTCTTTACAGAGAGAGTGGTGAGGTGCTGGAACAGCTGCCCAGAGAGGCTGTGGATGCCCCGTCCATCCCTGGAGGTGTTCAAGGCCAGATTGGATGGGGCCCTGGGCAGCCTGGGCTGCTATGAAATGGCGAGTTTGGTGGCCCTGCGTGTGGCAGGGGGTTGGAGATTCCTGATCCATGAGGGCTCTTCCAACCCGAGTCATTCTGTGATTCTGTGACTCTGTTCAGGCTGGGACATGGAGTGTCTCTGCTGGAGCACGAGGTGCTGTGTGCCTGGGCAGCAGAGCTGCCATCCCAGCTGGGGCTGACCGGCACTGCGGGATGGAGAAATGAGCCTTTTTGGAAATGGATCTGAGCTCGCCCTGTCCCATCCACACTGCCAGCTCCTCCTTTTCAAAATCCATACTGCTCACTAAATCTGTGGCCCCAGGAAGATTTATTGCATGGCATTGTTCCATCATTGCACAGCTCCGCTGCTGGGAGTACATAGCTCAGCAAAGGATGTCACCTTGCTCTATCACCATACGCTCTCATGCTGCAGCTTGCACTGAGGACTGCCCCAAGCTGCAGTTTGCTCCCACTGTGGCTGTGGGTTGGGTGGTGGCCTTGGGCCCCTCCTGGAGCAAGCACAGCAGGCAGCGCTGCTTGCCCACCCAGCACAGCCCCTTTGGAGCAGTGAGACAAAAGCCAGAAGCCCTGTGACCAGTCCTCATGCTGCCCCCCCAAGTTACAACCCGTGTGTCCCAGCATCCTGCCATTCCTCCCTATCTGCAAATGTGATTTAAGAGCTGAGGGCTGAAGGGAGCGGGAGCATCCCCTGCCCGTGCACAGAAGGGCGCTGGCTGCCAGAGCAGGGGCTGTGAGCTCTAAAGCACCAACAGCTGCCTCCCACCAGTGTGCGAGAGGATGGGAAGGGGCTGCAGGGCTGAGCAGCTGGGCAGTGCGAACTGGCCCATCCTGCTGCGGATTTATGGCTCAGCACCTCACACAGAGCCAGCCTACAATGGCTCCCTGTGGATGGGGGCCCACGTGAGTGGGAGGCACAGTGCTGTGCTGGTGCTGCCAATGCATTCCTCACAGCACTGCTGTCAGCACACGGGGTCCTCCCAGCACCGCACAGCCCCCCAGGAGGCCCCCAGCTCTTCCAAGGACTGCTCCCAAAGGCAGCTCCTGGGTCAGGGGCTCAGCCAGGTCACAGGGAGAGAAAGAAGGGCTGGGGGAGATCTCCCAGCGGATCCTCGGTGGGGACGCTACTGGAACATCAGTGGTACCTCCGTGCCCTGAGCCACCTCGTGCTGCTTTTGGAGCAGCAGATCTCCAAAGGGAGCAGAGAGTGGAGGCACAGAAGGGAACTCAAAGCTCCCAGTGCTGTTCAGGAGCTCGGGGCGCCTCTTTGCCGCATCTCAGACATCCCTGCTCCCACTCTGCTCCAGCATCCAGCACCTCACGGCACCCAGCACCGCGTCCAGCAGCTGCTGACCTCCAGGAAGGAGGCTGCACGGCCTCTCAGGACAGCAGCACGTGCAGACGTCCAGAGGGAACCGCTCAGCTCCGCGTCTGTTCCTGTTGCCTGCGGTCCCGCCCCCATGCACGGCTGGCTGCTGCTCTCTGCACGCTCCCATAGCAGAGATGCTCTGTTCCCTTCGTCACCTCCACAGCCCTCCGCCGGACCCTCTCTGCTCTGCCCACGTCCCTCCCGTGCTGCAGAGCCCCGAGCCGTGCCCAGCACTCCCCGCACGGCCGCACAGCGCTGAGCCCAACGCAGGACCGCCCCGCTGGCAGCGCTCTGCCCTCTGCCCGACCGGAGGGCACGGCGGTGACCCCCGCAGCCCCGGGGCCGTTTCTGCCAATCCGCTCTCGAGTTTCATCCTGCTGATCGAGTTTGGAGCGCAAGTCTGCATTTTTAATCTGAAAATCAGAGTCTTGCGGGCAATGAGCACCCAAAGTCCCCGGGGGGCCCTCAGTGCGGAGGAGGAGCGGAGCCATGGCTGTGCTAACAAGTGTGTTAGCTAATGAAAACAGTGTTTAAAATAATCACAATATTTCTCTATTTGCATGTAAAGATGACATAATAAAAGATAACTAGCAGCATGTGAAGTAGTTCTACTACTCAATTTTCTCAGTTTAGATAATTAATTATCTTAGTAAAATGCATCATTATGGCTAATTTTAGAAAATCTAGCAGCTGCAAGGTCATAGTGGGAACAATTTCAATTTGTAATTGGAAGAAACATGAAAGTGAGTCAGATAATCTTTTATTAGATGATAATAATGAATCACACGGGCACACATATTAAGTGTTTTAAGAGGCAGAAGATGCACGGAGTCATTTACCAGCGTCATCCTGTGGTGCCAGAGCTCAGCCCCTGCCCGCCCCTCATTGCTGCTGCTGGACGGGACGGCTGTCCTGGCAGTGTCCCTCCTGCGTCACCTCCCAGGTGCCCGAGGCCACGGCTGGGGCAGCACAACCCTGAGCCTCGGCGCCATCACAGCCACAGCGGAGCTGAAGGCAGAGTTGAGCCCCGGGATGCAGCGCGGTGTTTCTGATAACAAATTGCACCTCGGTGTATGAAGCAGAAAATCTCACCGCTCCCCGGGAGCAGGAAGTAGCTCACACTGCGGTGCCTGTGCTGAGGGCACTGCACCGCTCTGCACGGGGTTTCTGAAGGGTTCCTCCACTGGGTTCTGTTCTGCTCCCCAGGAAAAGCCGCAGTCTCAGAAGAGCTTCGTGCCGCACTGCTGCGTGTGGGGACACGGCGGGGCGGAATGGGCTGCCGGACCCACTGCTGGGCACCGGAATGCACAGCCGGGCCCAGAGCAGCAAAGCCTCTTGGGGCCCAGGGCCCGGGCATGGGGTGCTCCCAGCTCACTGCCTCGGCAGGAGGCAGCACTCTATGACCCGGCTCCTCTCCCAGTCCGAGAGACCGAGATCAGAAATTCCTCATCCCCAGCTTGCACCAAATAAAGCATTTGTGCAATGCCGGCGGTGCTGCATTCTAACCACATGGCTTTAGCGCTTCAGCTGCACCCACCCGCCTGCAATGGGGCCTCTGCCCTCCGTGCCCACCCCACGAGCAGAGCAGCAGAGGGGGCACGAAGTGTCGGCGCTCATGGGAAGTGCCATCGTTGGCATTTTCAACCATAGGAACTGGAAAAGTAACACCAAAAAATGGAAAGGTGAAAAGTCACTTAGATAAGAATCTTTAAAATTTATTGGACTAATTGTGTTACATTCAATAGTTGATGTGTTTCTCCTGGACAAAGAATTGGCATAAATACAAACAAGCCTTTGTGTGCCTTCCCTAAACAAATAGGAGATAAAGGACTAGAGACAAGGGAACGTAGTTCACATCTTCATATTTACATTTTGCCTTTACTTTACAACTTAGCGCCGGGGGTATTTACAGAAAAATACAGTAGGAACAAAAAGATCATGTCTTGGCAACATACAGAGATCCAGACAGAATGCATATGACTTGAAGCACGTGATCCCTGGCATTCTCACCTCAAACTGCTCCTGCTAACATCCACGTGGAAGATGTCTGCCTTCCTTCAAAGGCATCGCTCAGCCACGCAGCCACTGCTCACAGCTGTACTCTGTTGCAGTGGAGCTGCTCTGATGTGGGCATGCAGACCCTCAACACCCCTCCCCCCCCCCACTCCTTGATGTATGTGTGTCATACATCTGCCAGGTACCTTTAAGAAAGGATAGTTTCTTTAAATGAGTCTTTATTAAGGTACCGACATTTCTGCAATTTCAGCTCTGCATTTAACGAGGTGGCGGCCCCCCAACCCCCCTTCTGCACCATTAAGAGGATGCCATCATTCAGAGCAGAATTACGAACCCAAACCGAAAGGCGTTACTGCGTGAATAGAGGAACTCTGGTTGTGTCACATCTGTGATAGAGCGGCAGCTCGGTGCGATGCGCTGCCCCTGGGTGGGCATCTGCTCTCCCATGGGTATGGACGCAAAAAACAGCCATGCGAGTTGAGAAGCTGCCAACTCAATAGGGCAGTTTGTGGTGCAGAGCCCCAGAAGCTCAGGGTCTCGACAGAAGCATCACGACTGATATAAATCTCAGCTTTCCTCTCAGCCCATGGGGGAGGAGAGCTGAAGGCACCCTGGACCACCCGCAGCCGTCAGCTCTGCTGCCTGGCTTCGCTCCTGCACTGCTCCTCACATCACCCACACCACACTGTGACGGGCACAGCTCTGCCACGCAGCCTGCACCCAAACCGAGGGCTGACAGCACAGCACGCAGCACTGCTACGCTGCACTCAGACTTTCTTCAAGGTTCACCTCTGCAGATCGCAAAACCCCAAAGCTACGGGCAGGTTCACCCTGCATGCGATGTGTTCAGCGTGACCTCGCAGATCAGATTTATATCAGTTATAAACGCTGCTCACACAAAACTCTTCTTTCAAGATTTCTGACACACGGCCCTGCTCCCCTGTGAGCACTGCTCAGGTGGGTGCCACACTCATGCTCTGGATGGAACAAGGAAAAGACCTAAGCGCATTAAAGCGCAATATTTCAGGCAGTTCCTTTGGCTCTCTGACTCAGAAGGAGACACTCAGGGCTTCCTGCAGCCACAGTTCTGCCCCTGACTGCACCGTGCACCTGAAAGCAGCAGCTTCTGCAGCTCACTGGGCTACAAACCAATGGTTTTGCATGTGACACACACAGCTATGGGTTTTAAGCTGCTGAAGATGTGCAAAGCTTGATCGCTCTGTATGTTTCTGTTTGTTACACATGCAGTGGTCATGCCTTTTAAGTCAGTGGACTAAAGTGTGTTTGGCCATTATGTAGATTCAAAGGTACACACACAGCGTGGGTAAATTTAGTGCCTGTGCATTAAATGCACACTGGCAAGAGCTGAGCAGAGATGAGGCCACGCTCCACCTCAGCTTTGCCACCAGACCCAGCGCTGCCCCTCACACCCAGGACAGTGCAGAAGCACGGCTGCTCTGCTCACCGCCACGGAGATTTTGGTTTTGTTTTTCCATTTGTGATTCATCTGGACCAAAACCTCCTGAGAGGTCCCTGTGCCTGCCCTGCTCCTGTCCCCCAGCTCCCCTCAGCTGAGACCCGCATGTCTTTTGAGGTGCAGGTGAACCCTCCGAAAGACCACAGGCAGATGGGATCCGGGCACACCCCTGGCAAGGAAACTGTAATGAAACAAGTAAGACTGTTTCAGGTTACAACTGTTGCAAAAAGTAACTGAAATAGCAAAGTTAAGTGACTCACAGGCATTATTGCAATGCATATTAAAAAGCTTCCAAGAAACACTTTGTCATAACTTGAGGAGCTCCACCAATTCCTGCTCAGGTTTACGCTTACCTCCTCCCTGCTTACTGGAAGAAAAAGAACACGTGCACTGCCAGCCATCGCAGGCTGCACCCACACAGGAGCATCAGCAGTGATTCATTGCTGCCACAAGGCAGGACTGTGCTGGGGGCCTGAAAGCAGCCCCAGGAGCAGCAGTGCTGCTGCAGCTTTCATATTGCCAGCACTGACGCGCAGTTGTGAACACCTTTTCCCAGCACAGCCTGAGCTCCAGAGTGCAGCCACAGAGGAAGCAAGGCGCTTGAATGGAAGCTGCCGGCGGTCAGAGAAACGAATCCACACGGCTCTGCTCCCTGTGGGGTGAGGCAGCGACCCAGGCTGTGGCTGAGCCCGGCCGGGGCACCGGCAGCTCAGGGAGAAACTTCTGACCAAGGAGAGAGGAATCACTGCTGCCGAGAGAGCACGGTAACCTCAAAACACTTCCGAAGTACAACTCCAAATGGACTTTCCATGGAATGGCAAGTTAATGCACAAAAGAAGGGTTCCTCACTTTTCTGTTCCAGTTGTTTCATAGTCTGCGTAAGAGGAGCTTCTGGAAAGTGCAGAAGCTGCAAAAGCTGCATATTCGATAAATGTCAGGCAGGAGGCAGCCCCAGAACCTCAGATTTCAGCCCGGCAGAAGGAAAGCAAGAGATGTTTGCACATTTAATGAAAATGACGACTGAGCAACAGAGGCATTTCAACAAAATCAGCAGCATAAAGAAAATAATACCAAGTGACTAAAATTAAATGTGACATTTTGCAACAGACCTGAAAGTCATGACCTTGTTTCTATAGAACCAAGATCTCTTATCTAGTAAGAAGGTGTGTCTGAACTCAGTTTGTTCCCAGGATGACAGAAATGCTGTGCACAGACCCACAGGGGGGTACTGGGAAACACAGCATCTTGGCTATGCATTTGGTGACCTGATATTCCAGAGCAGCTTTCCTCCCTGTGGTGAACAAATGAGCTTCAAGCAGTGAAGCATCTCCTGCAGAACGCCGAAGGGGGTCAGAAACTTCTCCTGAAGTTCTTGTGGGCACAGCGAGCGCTCAGGAAGAGATTCCCTCCTCAAGGAGAGACCCCGCTCCCCTCTCCAGCGCGGGGGCACAGCGGGCTGTGTGAAGGCAGGCTGCTTTGCCCCGCGCTCCTCATACTTCAACGCAGAGATGGTTTTGCTTTGATTGTTTTCTTCCCACAGGACGAGACGCAGTTCTTAATTAGCCGGGAGTAGATGGCTGCTGGAGAGATTATGTTGCGAGCATCCAGGAAGACTGGAATTCAGTAATCTTTCGCGGGTAGGTGAACTGAGTCAGTATCCCAACTGCACTGCTTGGGATTCGTTTCTCCTTCCTCCCACACGGTATCTGCTGACTTGTGCTAAAATACGGTTTCCCGAATTCCGGAGGGCTGAGGAAATTTGTTGTTATTTAACTGTTTTCATTACTGTAGCCACCAAGCTCTGATCTAATTGTCCGGGGAGGATAACGGCCTACGGGTTGCAGTTCTTGAGCCCAACCTCCTGGAAAAGCGAGGTATAAAACTCAGGCTCCAGCTGCCTGTTGCGGTACTTATTGACAATGTCTGCGATTTTCTGTTTCCGGCGGACGTGGGGGGGGTTGTATGAATCACTTTCCAGCCTCTTTCTCCGACAAATATTTATTACTGTTTGCCTCACTAAAAAACCTAAACAAGAAAGAAGGTCTGAAATAAGCTTAGACAAAATCAACTTTCCCCCCCGCGATGGTTTTACAGCTAAAGGAAACATGGGGTCCCACCGCACCCAGGAACCCAGGGGAAGATGCTCAGCAGCTTTTCAGAAAGGCCATCTGGTAACTGCTCAGCCCTGTCCCCAGCCCTGCCAGCCCATTCCAACGTGAAACTCAAATAAGAAAGGGGTGAAGTCAGCAGTACACCCAGCCAGTGGGAGCAGAAAGAGGGCTCCCCAGCTCTGCCAGTGCCAGGCAGCTACAGCAGCACCCTCGGGACCGAGTCAGTAAGCACACGGGTCCTGTGAGCAGAAGGGCAGTACGACAGCTGGAGGCTGTGCACACAAGGACTGGGTCTGAGGTGGCAGTGGGTGATGCTGAGGAGCCACCTTGGCAGGGCAAACCTACTGCAGAGCAGCAGGGATGGCAGAACTGCCCCTCTGAGCAGGGGGAGGAAAGAGGACAGACTGTGGCTAGGAACAGCAGACCTACTGGTATTCCAAAATAAAATTACTATGCATCTCATGAAAAAAGTGTTCATTGACTCTTTTCTGCCTATACAGAGGTGTCAGTAAAAGAGCAAACACTGCCTTCCTTATCTAGAGGACCTGATCCCCAACTGCACACAAGCTACATTTGCTGACCTTAGAGATCAGACAAATGTTATTGTTTTACCCCAGTGCAGCTGAAAAACCAGCACCACACTAGAAGAAACACACCTGGTTCTTCACTAGGGCAAGCTGCTGTTATCAGCTGAGATCACAAACTTTATCTGCAGGCCTCGTCTGGCTTCGCTTTCACCATCACTGCACGGCATGTGCAAAATCAGAACCTGGGAGTCATCCCCAGCAGATTCCTACATCAGTTTTATGGCTGTGTCTAAATACTCAGTGTTTTCACTTCATTTTGTCACAGGAATAGCTCTCATTGGAGAGAGATTTCCAGCTGTTGAGTTTCTAACAGCACAGACAGCCAAGATCTGTCGTTAATACATCCAGGAATACCTGAAAAGGTGGACAGCACACACACACTAACATGGGCTACCGATCTCTGCGGCTTTTCATTGCAAGCCTGTTTTTAAAACAGAAGGAATAAGTGCAGCATGCAGCAGGAACTCAGCAGCACCCTTTGGCAGATGAGGAACACCAGCATCCTGGCCTTCAGTGCTAAGCATCAGGTCACATTTCTGTTCTTTCCATCCACACTACAATTCTTCCTTCCACTGTATGACTCCAAGCCCTCACCTGGTTCCCACAGACAGCACAGCCCTATCTCACAACTCCTCCAGCTAAATGCTAACCACCTGCTCCCTCTGCTGTCCCCTCTGCCACTCTGGTGGCGAGAAGAACAAAATACAGACCTGCTGGCATGTCCAAAACCCAGTGACAAATCCCAGTCGGTGCATTTTGCAGATACATTATTACCCACACCACAGACACCTGAGCTTTCCTTCACTCTGATCCCACTAAGTTCTTGGGATCAGCCAGATCTCACTGTAACAGCATAACAGAGGAACAGAAATGGGAAGCACAAACACAAAACCAAGAGCGCTGGTTATGCTCCGCTTCTCATGAAGGAGTAGAGGCAGAAGTATTGCTGGCAGGATGACCACGATGCAGAGGGCTGAGCAGGAAGGATCAGAGCACTCAATGAACTGCCTCCACGTGAAAAGGACAAGAAGGAGCCACAGGTGCTCCTAACCCCTGTCAGCTTACCAAGAGCTCTCCGACTGACTATCATCCCATCCACCAACGGGATAACCATGTTGAATTTCCCAGTTGCTCCTTGCAGTTTTATCCTGAATAAGCCGGTGTTTAAAGGATGGATGAAGATCACGGGAACTTCTTTCTCAGGAATGGTAGATCTTAAGGGAAAAAAGTATAAATCAGTTCTATAGCAGCGCTTCAATTAAAGTGAGCCTTTTTCTTTGTAGATCCAGTGTTAAAAGGACATGAAAATGTCTCATGGCTAAACCAGCAGGGCTCCTGTGTGCATTCTCTGGACCTTAGGATGTCTCCATCAGCTACTGTTCCTACAAACTTCTGTCACCACAGAATTTGAAAGCCCTGCAGACGGGGCTTTGAGCTTCATGACAAATATGTAGCATTAACCACCTCACCAGGGAGTAAGCCAGGGAGGAGGCTGATCACAAATCCAAGAATAAGACTACACATCTTCCAACCCTTAATTTATGTTTCAACCACAGCAATATGAAAAGCTCTTTCATTCTTTTTTTCCTCAACAGAAAACAAATCCACTGAAGGAGCTCATCTATCTTTTTAACAACACTGTCCACAGTTTTTGGAGTTGCCAGTAAAAGCTGAAGAATGCAAATAAACCATGTCAAGGCTTCTGAAGTGCAGCACAGACAGTCGTCCACAAGAACCAAGAAAACAATGAAAATAAGAGTGGTCTCACCTTAGGGAAGCGCTGCTGTTGGCCGTAGTTTCTACGCCAGTGCTGGTCTCAGACACCAGATCAGGGAGGGGAAAATTTTCTGTAAGAGGACGTAGAGAACAAAGTTTAGATTCCCCACGGTTTTTGTTTGCTTCTTTGTTTTTGTGCAAAGTTATCATCCAATATATAAACCATAAACCAATGCAACCTCAAGCATTTATACCAGGTATGTTCTGGCAAAACTGGTGATACAACGCGTGGTTTTGTTACCTAAGCACACGTTAAGTTTTGCTACACAGGCACGGCTGCTTCACCCACTGCTCAGGAGATCAGGGAACGCATCCCAGACCCTCAGATCTCCGAGTCCCAAAGGTCAAAATCTCCAGAGCCGCAGTGAAGCAGAAAGAAGCTGAAACGTGTCGCAGTCACAAAACACCTCTTAAATTATTATTCAGTAGCTTCTTCTCCCATCTGCAAGTCATCAGCCTCAAGAACAGTGCTGGGAATTTCAAACGGTACCGCTGCTCACATCTGCAGAGCTGACAGGGGAATGCCAATCTGCTCCAGCAAACACAGCGCCGTTCCCTCAGCAAAGCCTGCACCACAACCCACTGCTCCGCTGCCTCGCCCTCACTAACAGGTGCAGAAGGAATAAATGAGAACTGGAATGGAACGTAGCACTTCCCATCCATTTGCTCAGGGGCAGAAGCTTACAGACGAGTTTGGGGGAAAAAAAAGTCAAGTATAATTCAGACAGTAGCATAACACAAAGCACTCTTGCAGCAGAAAGAGTGTAAGCCTGAAAACACTTTGTAACACAACTGACTGCACACAGCACATGGAACTAACAGAGGGGGTGGTCACTGAAGTATTTTGAGATAAAGGAAAGGGAGGGCCAGCAGTCAGCTCTTCCACTGTGCAAATACCAAGATGGCATAAGGCAAAAGCCAAGAACACAAGAAGCATGAGGCAAAGCCTCTGGTCTAGGAGCAACCTCCAAGAGCACCCCGCAAGACATCCAACTGCCAAGCATACTGAGGCTCATTTGTTTGGCTTCAGGCCCATGGCTCTGGGGGACTCCCATGGCTGCTGAAGGAGCAGCTGAGCAGAAACGTGTGTGTGCAGCAGTCACTGCCCCTCAGGGAGCTGGCCTGAGCTGCCCCCACACAGGAGGGAGTCAGGGACACCAGCAGCTCAGGAAATGAAGTGTTGAGGGACTCCTGGTGCCAAGGAGAAACCCTCTGGGCCAACATCAGGATAAGGAAGAGATGCTCCAGAACGTCACATGCGTATCCCGATCCCAGGCACTGCTCTGCAGCATGTTCCTTTGGACACCAAGATCTTTGTGCCAGAGTCCTGGGTGGGAAAGGGAACATTTCACACAGGTAGCTTATGGGAAGCTTCCTCTGATCTCTTGCAATCTCTTGGTTGCTATCCTCTGGGAGGTGCTAAGGATTTAATTAATGTTAAACTGGGAACCTGGATTAGAAATCAGAGGCAGAACAACAACTTCAAACAGATGATCTGTTGCTGGCAGTGTTACAGACCCTGCTATGCTAGGCCAGCACTGGCAGGCTCTCGCATCACACAGAAGCCTGGCCCATGGCTTAGAACTAGCATGCAAGAAGCTCTCATGAACAAAGGACTCCTCAAGCCTGGGGGACAGCTGCTAGCACTAACCATGCTATGGCTACAACAGGATGGACAAAGCTGGGTCTCTCTCAGTTATCCAGACTCAGAGGGGAACCACCAGGGCAAGGAGCATTAATTCAGCAGGAGGAGCAGGGCCCTGCCTGGACAGTGGCGCGCAGAAAGGCAACAGGCTGCCCAGCACCATCCGGACTGGCAATGTGAGCAGATTAAGCAAGCCCTCCACATGACAGATCCAAGCAGAAAGTTACAAAGGTACCAAGAAATTGGTGATCCCTTCAGAACAGACCAGCAGATCAGAAGCAAAACAGGGTCAGAAAGTCACTCTTCTAAAGGAAGAGCAACAGCTCCATTCTGGGAACACAGCAGCCAAGAGCGTGCTGGTCTCATATGCTGAGCTTACGGAGAAGCTCCATGAGGGTGTCTTGCATGTACTGCCAGAGCTAAAATAATCTCCACATCCACAGCCAGTGATTCACTTACACACCCCCATGGACCATCACTCAAATATCAAAGAACGGTTTTAGAATCTTGAGCGTCAGTTATAGAAATAAATAAGGATTTAGCATTCTTTTTTTAAGAGAAGTGGAGCTGAGCTTTTCCTCTCATCTCTGTTCTGTTGCTGCATCAGTGAACAATGAAAATTCTACGCACCTATATCATCATAACGTTCAACCCAGACCACGTACACTTTGGTTTCAGGTCCCATTGGTGGAATGGTCCGGCCCTGAGGCACCCTCTTGGATCTGGAAGTCGGGCTGAGCTGTTTTGAACACAAGAGAAAAGCAGGATTTGCAAACACCAGAAGCCCAGGGATTTATCTAAAGCATCTCATCAATTGTTTCTTTGTCCTTCAGATTTCAGACAGGTACAACCTCTGCAAATGATTACCACGGGGCTGCTGCAGTGGGACTACCCACCTAAAAGCAGTAATTCGGGTCTCCACAATACTTCCATTCAACACAGAAAACAACAGAAAAGTCTCTTATTCCTTTACACATTGAAAACTATGTCAATTTTTTGTTTTCCCCACACGTCCAAGCTGCAGTCAGTGCAATTGCTCCACGCTCCCTGGGAACACGCACGTGCACTGCTTTGTTGCCATGCTACTGTGGAACCCCAGCACACCCATCATGGCAGAGCTTTATGATATTCTCATCATCAACTCAAATCTACTCATTACCCAAAGAAATGCCTTTTTCCTTGCTAATTTTCCCACTCAATCCAGTCAGCTAAACTGAGGTTCCTGCCCTACATTCAAATTCATTTGTTCCCACTTTCACTGTGCTTATACTTAGAGTAATCTTCTGCAAGTCTAATAAAAAGGGACCCAGGCAACAGCTGTTATTTAGATGAGTCATTTAATCATCTTAAAAACTCATTCAAGTTTTTCTTAACATACTTACTGATTTAGAATCCTTGAGAAAGTACATTTGGAAGTAAATTTATAACAAGAAATAAGCAGTCGTAAATCCTTTACGTTCAAAGTTCAAGTCTTTCTGCTTTGCTACTCAAGCAACTTCACTCTAGATAATTCAGCCACAATTGATACAGGCTGTTTTAAATCAGGTAGGGATGAACAGTCATGTCAGTCCATCCTGAATTTCCAAACATGCACTGGGGTCTGGTTTACTTCACGAACACTGCATGTACTTTTTCCTGCATGCTCTTCAAAATTTTAGTACATGAGATGTTCTTACTTAGCAAGTTCCAGTTTTACAGTTAATCAATGTAACTTTGCAATCTCCTACTGCAGGTGTAAATGATAGCCAGACAGATGCTGCTGTGGAAGATTAACATCTAGGAATGAGTGACACCAAATGTCAGCAGACTGAACTGTGCTGTCAAAACCCACATGCACCACCACTGTGCACCCTGAAGAAAAAATCAACAAAAAACCCTGCCAAACAAACAAATGCCATTTTTCAGTGCAAGTTTTGTCTTACCCGCTGAGAGGGATTAAGATTGTCCGTGTGACTGGGGAAGAGTTCAAGTGTCAAGGATGGCTGTTTTAATATTCCCGGCAGCAGGTCCATGTTAGAGTCACTTTCTTGATCAGAGACATTGCTTTCCAACGAATCAGCTACAAGCCAACAGAAAAGTGAGTTGTGTCTTTTCTTCTGCCCAAACAATTCCCCTCAGTTGTTATCATGTGTGCAGTCTTGAAGCTCAGAGAGGTTCTAAGGTTTTTAAAACTGGATACATGAAGGGACAGTCAAGTCAAAATGGAGCTCAAAATCAAGCAGAGAATTCAGCAGTGGATAACACGAGTTACCCAGACACTGGCTGCAGTTAAAGCACTCCCCATGGACTCAGAAGCACCCTGTCTGACTACGTCTCCCACACAGCACAGCCTCTTGCTACTGCTCTAACTCCCTGACAACCCTTTGAAACCACATGGTAAAAGATACCACGAAGCCATCAGTGTGGTCATTAGGCACATGCTCCTCCTTGTGTTGCAGGAGCACAACAACAAGAAGGGACAGAGAGAACAAAACCACCAGCAAAACTGCTCTGAACTCCATAGCATGGATTAGTACATTTTAACAATGTCAGAACTGCAGACCAAACCATACATCCAACCTCAGGCACCCAAGCAGGCACGTACTACCATGCAAACCTGGAAAGATATTTGATGCTTAGACTGGGAAAACAAAGGAGCACTGAACAGGTATCACTGAGGAGTGTTACACTCAGAAGGTTTCTAAGGATTAGGATATTTAAATCAGTACTTTTCTGACAAGGATCCTGCTTCTGCTTCTGACAGAGCTCTCTATTAAAAAACAAACAACTGTTGATCTTCTGAATTGTGTTTTGTTTTTAGAAATGCATACATGAAATGATCTTACTTAGGGACTCCACTGGTGACGGGACAACAAAAGCTATTTCTGTCAGGGCATCAGCGTAATACAGCACCTTCTTCTGCCCATTGAAGATACTTGCTCCAACATCTTCTGAAATTATTACATCATCTGAAACAAACACAGATGGAAGGTTAATTCAAAAGGCAGTTTCATCTCTCTAGGCACAGACCTTCAACCATAAGGTGCAAGAAATCACATAAGTCATGTTTTAAAAATGAGAAGATTTCACAGTGAAATTTCATGGCTAGCAACAATTTTCAGATGAACTTTTTTGATATTTTAAAGTAAATAGCACCAAGGGTTGGAAAGAGGATTTATTCTGAATATATTTCCATTATTCTTACCATATATCATCCTTTCCTCAGTCTAAGGTAGTCACTACGTAAGCATCTCCTACAAGAATTCATCCAGTAGCTATTTCTACTCATTTCCTTAACATAAGTTTTGTTCAGTTTGTCATTAAATTTCAGAAGACAGCTTACATTTGTAGCTTCAACCTGACAACATTCTAGAATTTAAGCCAATTTCTATAAATTCCTCTCTCTCTATAATTTAAAAAAACCCACACCCTTGAACTGAAGCTAATGCAAGAAAGCTCCTAGTTCTCAGCCCCCACTTATTCCCACCTCACAGCTGCTAACACAGTCAGGCTGTCACAGTACAGAGAGCAAATAAGTCTTCAGTGGAGCCACAGTACCAGAAGATGACCAAACCTTTTCCTTTCTCCATACCTCCTCCAGAAAGAACAGCAAAGGCTTTAAGCCGAATTATTTCTCTGAGCCAGCTTACAGTGGAGCCCCTGGAACAGCTGCCTCAGCAAAAGCAGTGGAGAGGGGCCATCCAGCACACTGACACGCAGCCGTGCCAGCGGCACGCCGGAGCTGGGGGCCATGCCCCACCATCAGGAAGCAAAGTCTCTCAAGCGCATTGCTCCCAGGGAGCAGCAACTCAACCCAAATTGAATTGCTTAAGAACTTCTTTCCCTTTGGGGCTGGGGGGATCAGAGGGGGAAGATGTGCAGCCATACTGACAACTCCAACCAGAAAAGGAAGAGAGAGGACTCTGCCCCAGTACAAAGCACAACAACTCCATCCTGAAAGAAATAACAAACCAAGCCCCGGCCATCCCGTAACCTCTCTTGACTCGTTCTGAAAAAGCCATACATCTGTTCTCTTAAGCCCTCCCCAACACCTCAAACCTTCCATCACTTGTAGTGATGTTCAGAAAAGCCTTTAGTCAGTAACAGTACCAGACAAGCCCAGAGGAAGAGTTGCTGTAGTGGAAAAGAAGCAGAATAAATGAAGCAGGACAGCAGAAGAGCTGTGTGTGGGCTCCAGCCTCAGTGACCTACAAACAGCCACTTGTTTTCATTACTTACTACCAAGCATGATTGCAGCTAACTTACTCACCAACAGCTCATTTTAATCTACTTACAGAGCACAAAAAAAATCGCACAATATTTCAAGCACATCTGTTAGTACACACTAAAATCTGTACCCAATTTCATCTGCATCTTGGTTTTGGATTACGTAACAAACCTCACCAAGTCTGCTAGAAGTATGGGAAACGGTGTTCCTTGCTGAAACAACTTCCTCCCAACAACACAGACACACTGCTTTCATCACTTGCTCTTGAAGTTTAATCAATTTACACGTACCTTTCTAGAAAATGCCTTTTAAAATGCAAAGGAAGTATGCAAGTGTTCATATAGGCACACAGGAACAGGAACAAAAAATTTAAACCAGTTTTATCCAATAGGAGACAAAACTCAGTGTTAGGCAGCTGACTATGCTTTACCTTGTTCAGGTCCCTCTTCATCGCTGCAGCTGTTGATGGACCAGCTCGTGGAGACGTGCCCGGTCCACCCAGGATGCTTCCCCACATCGACAGACCAGCCAAGAGACAGCAAGAACTCCAGGAAGTGTGGCTGAACAATTCTGGAAGACTCCATGTTCTTCAGGATCTGAAACAACCAGCAGAAGCACGGTATGTGCAGGGGCTCCTGGAAATTGCTCTTTCCCTCCTCACCCTGCCTTTGTTTCTATCACCCCAAATTTTTGTCATCAAAATGGTTTTGACAAATAGAGATCTTCAGCAAGTCAGGAACCCCAGGCTTTCTACATGGACACCTGTCCCTGCTGCCCAGCCATCCTGCATGGCAACATCCTGATTTCTGCCATCACTGCTGAAGCCTGAGATCACATTGCTACAAATGGTAATTTCAGGATCTATCCACACATCGGGGGTAAACCACAGACCTGGCCAGTGCAGAGTCTGCATCAATACCAGACATAACAAGAGGATTTTCTGGGCACGTTTCACTTTAGACCGAGGGGAAGTTCTGGGAGAAAGGCGTTCTGTCACTACCTGTACATGACATGGTGATTTAGGGCACCACCTCACCACACATTAAATAATGAAACTGATTCTGCAGAACAATTTCCAGCAGGATTGCACGTGCACTTCAATCAAACGCCACCCCAAACTGCTCATTCTGAGCCTTAATCTCACTTTGCCCAAAGATCCAGGTTGTTTCCTCATCCAAATACATCCTAATCCCAGTGTGACCGAGGGAGGCTGGAGAGCTGCACTGAGCGGAGCGCAGGGGAAGCGGATGGTTTGTTATTTGGCCTACTGGACCACTGGGATACGGGGAAGAGACAACAGCATGCTGTGCATCGTCCTTTCTTTCTGAGTCACAGGGAGTTTGTTCTGTGGCCAGAAGATCTCTGGAGCTTGTTTGTATGGGGGCAGTGCTGGGACTCTCCCTGGGACACAGACTGCACTGGAGCAGAAACTGCACAGCTGGGGACAGGCTGGGAAGAAAGCTCCCAGCAAGGAAGGCCCTGTGCCCTGGCACCCAGCTCCAGCACCCTGCTCAATATTTAGCAGTGACTAGACACTGCACTGAAATATTAGCAATACGCTCAAAGTCAGAGCTACATTTCAGAATGAATTCAGAGAAGAGAGCAACATCAGCTGCAGAAAATACGCGAGCTCAAGGTCTACATAAATGTGTAGTTTTGTAACTGAGCATCTCCAGAAAAAGAACTTAAATCAAGGTGAGGGAGCATGTTCAAAGGACATTTAATGTTATTAAGTATCATACTGTAACAGTGGTGTGGGCAGTTTCATTACCCTGTACAAACAAATTCCACAACACCTTTCTAAGCCGTCAGCGTGCATCACTGCAGCAGAGAGACTGGGGCTCACTTAGGAACACCCCCACGAACGGCACTGCTCTAGGCTGTGCAGCATCAGATGTAGAGCTGCCACTACTCCCTGTGACAGGAGTGGGAATCACCTTGCAGAGCAGAATTAGGTCCTGATAAGAACTGCACGAGCACATGCACTAGGATGGCTACGTAGCACCACACAGCCATCCCTACCCAAAGCAGTGCCGCAGCTCAGCCTTGATTCCTCTCTCGAATGCTAATATTGAAAATTACCACTGACTTGTTTCTGTTCTCATTCTTTTCAACCACAGAAACAGCAGCAGTTTCTCCTCAGTTCAGGGCAGTAGAGACAAGCACCTTACCAGCTTGACTGCCTCTGACTTCTCACAACCGAGAAGGCTTAAGAATCACAGCAAGATGTCCTGGGATCCTGAAGCAGGAATGCCATCTTTGCACTGTCTGTCTAATACCCAGAATCTCTCATATACAAAATATTTTTTTATAATTGACATGGCAAATCTTCCTGAGTACCAACTGGGTTTCCAAAGCTCTATAATTCTGCAGGACTAACGTCTGCACAGAAGTCTCACCTGTCTAAATCTGTAACTGCATACAAGCATCAGAGGAAAAAAGTATTCTGCTTGTCCAGCAAGAGCAGAACATTTCTGGACGGCTGGAAGGCATCGTGCCCCGTAACCTCACCGACTTTGGGGACCACTTACTTGCTGCTCTAAACATTGACTTGAAAACTCAAACAGCACAATGCTGGCCTCAAGGGTTGGTGGTGTGTTCCCCTCAGGTGTGGAAAGTGCTGCTGTGCTCTGACACCTGTATGCTGACAGCCACACGAGGCAATGACACGCTCATCAGTTTTGAAGCCATGCCTCTACTCTTTAGTAGAACAATTACAAATAGAAATGAGAAGTATTATAGAAATATCTCCACTGAGCCCATAAACCTGCTTAGAAACTCACAGCAAATTTCTAGATCACGGTCTGAAGAAATCATGGCTTAGATTTACACAAATTAACCCAATTAACCTAATCGCATTTCAGCACAAATAGCATGATGTAAAGACTTACAAAGCAGTAATACTTTCTTGCAGTAAGTTTCTGATTTCTTTAACATATGTTTAACATCAAAATCAAATTAAATTACCTGGATACTGCACATACCAAGAACAAACTGCAGCTTTCCCTACAGACTGAAATGCATTTCTGATATGAATCTTTGAATTCCAAATACATCCTTCCATTCATACACGTGCAAAAATGCAGATAATAAATCACCTTTCAAATGAAAAATATGCAGTGGTTTGTTACACCTCCTGTCTAAGTAAAGCCAAACCCAATAACCACTGGTTCCAGAGCTCTGCTCCACGCATTCTCTTACCTCCTGGCTTGTCTTCTGGCCCGCCTTCATGTAGAAAATGAAAACAGTATCAAAAGGACGACAAGGCAGTAAGTCCAAGTACCCGAGGTCATCAAAAAATCCAGGCAGAGTAGAGTCAAGTGCAATCAGGTGGGGAGGTAGACGACTGTTAGCGGGCTCCTGTTGCATAGATCAGAGTTCAATAGCTTCAAAAAACGTTCCTGACTGAAAAGATCTCTGTGGTTTTCACACTGATCCGTTAAAAATGAATCAAAACCATGCAAAAAAAATTCTGATCCAATATAATAGTGTTACAAATGATCAACAACAAGCAGAAGTCTGACAGTTTGTTGCATTTAACTTATTCGTAGAAGAAAATTAACACTTTTCAAGTAAAACACAAGCAATAATTTGCTCAAAACATGCTCCATTCCACAACAAAAGCAGCAGAGACTTTCAAAATGCCACATTACTGTCTACAGCTGCATTGCATCTCATTTTGCTTTTATTACTGTAACCTATACACCGGCAATATACACAATATTAAGTATCTTTATGTTTATTTTTGCAATAGCTACTTTGCCTCCTAATGTTGATAGTTTTCTGGAAGAAAATGCAATAAATGAAAGGCAAAATTCTCACTTAAAAGGCAGAATTTCAGTTTAAGGATGTTGGTTTTTTCCTATACGTTGTTGGCATTTTAACTTCAAAAGGGACGATTCTACAGCCTAAATGTGGTTTAGCCATATGTAAACATTTTAGAGTACTTCAAAACAATTTCTGGAACAGAAACTTGCATGGCAGTCATAATTTAGAAATGCTCACAAAGCATCCCTAACTCAATTTGGAAGAATAACACCAAATACAAACAGGTGAATGTGAGAGTTAATGCACCTACTGCAAAAGTAGACTAATAGCCACCCATTCAGAGCACGCTCAGCTTCAGGCAAGGCCTTTCACAACCCTGTTCTCAACCCTGAAAGACGGAAATTTGCCACCTAACTCAAGCACATGACAGCACGAAAGCAGCTGGCAATGCACAGAAAAATCTTCTACTAACGAAACTGAAGTTTTCCCCTTCTGTTAAGCCCAGCCATAGTGGTACTCATGCCATTAGTATAACACAAGGAATCATGAGGTCACCTTCAACGCCTCCAGCGACAGAAACCCGAAGTGGGAGAGGAAGAGGCGCGCGGTCTGGAACTCCTGTGCCGGCGGTGGGGGCTTACACTCTGTGATTGGATCAGGAAAGCTCTTCTTACGCCACTCCTCCTCGCTTTTCTGATCTATGGAAGTCTCAAAAATAATCTGCTGGGCCATGCCATTCCTCAGCTTCTCATGTCGCTCTTCGAGCTGAAATACATTGTACAGACATGAAGTACCAAACTCTCAAAGCACTTACAACAGCCCCGTCATTCAGCAGAGCCATAAGTCACATGCAGCAGCTGCAGCTCCCCCAGGATGTTTACTAAAGCACTGTCAACGAGACCTTGCAAGGTTAACAGAGAATATCTCAAAACCTTGTTTGCCTGGGAGAGCTGTTGCAAATTTATGCACCCAGCATCAGATGCAGCATCTTCCTCCTAATGAATAAAAGCTAAAGTACTGCGAAGCTTTAGAACTTCTGTTTTTGCATATGCACCATAAGAGATCTAACAAGTGCCCCTTCCATCTCCCTTGTGGATGCAACACATGACAAGCCACTGCTTCCTCGCAGTGCTGGTGTACAGGCTATTGGAATCCAGAATAAACTGCGCTGAGCTGTGCTCCCCAAGAGCACATCCAAGGTACTGCCATCTTCCTGGGATAGTGCACAGATTCATTTGTTCAAAGTTCATGATTCCATTAAGCAGTGTGAATTAATCAAGCAGAAGAATAAGAAGTTAGTGTGTGATTCATGAACATGCAGAAAAATGAGCAAAATGAAGTCAAAGACAAAACCTCCCTTACCTCCTCATTCACAATTTCATGTAAATCAGGAATGCTTAAGTCTGCTTTCACAAATGGGATCTTGTCCACTTCTTCAGGAAAAGGCCGATGCTTCACGCTGTATTTCAATCCAACATCATTTTTAGGAGCTGGTCGAGGTTCTGGTACAAAGGTCTGACAAAAAAAAAAAAAGGTGGGCAAGGAGACAGTTTCAGTTGGGGCATTGCATCAGTAAAAAATACCTGCTTATAGCAGATGGGAAATATTCTCTCCCATCACATGTTTACTAATCCTTACACTAGAGGTATCGTTAAAAAGCACTCAGACATGTCTCAGACTTGAATAGACTTGTACTGAAAAATAGATTAAAAAAAAAAAATAAAACAGAACGACAACATTCTGTCCCTTTTGGTGGTGGGAATCATCATGCCTAGTACACTTGCTTACCACCTGAGTCTAAGCGGTTGCAAATCCTGTTAAAAACAGCAAGCTTGCGTGGCAACATCTTATTTTTAGGTTAAAATCTACCTCAACCATGTTTAAGGAAAGGTAACAGCTGTGCCTTGCTGACTTATGATGAGCTCAACAAGTGAAGCTGAGAAGTCCTGAAGTGAACAGCAGCAACGCTGTGGGCCAGCAGCAAGATGTCCCACCAGGGCAGCAACAGCCTTGCATTACCTATCATACAGTTTTGTTAATGCTGCTGTATTATACTAGACTGTGCAATTCAAAAACTGACATCCCTGATGAAAGCAACTGGAGGTTGCAGGTTTGCATGTGCCTAAGCTCCAAGCAAGAGAGACCTTTAATTACACTTTGAACAGTGCTTTATGAGTGTATTTATACCAAGTACACTTTAAAATGGCAAATCTTGAAGTTACATAATGCTTTTAAGTTGGAATGGTTCCCTTAGATCCCCAGCCAAAGTGTGACTTTTCTTTTGGTGTGGGAGGCAACACCCTTGGACTGACACTATTCAGCAAAACGCTTCAGCTGCAGTGACAGCACAGCTCCAAAAGGCATCCAGTGCAGGGTCCTCCCAAGGGCTGCACTGCAGAGATCTACACGTTAATGTGACAGCTGGGACTGACAGGCCCACATTTCAGTTACATTATACAGTTTGAACATTTGGGAGATGTTTACAAACAAAGAAATTTTGGTAACACGAGGGTATAATCCACCAGGCAACTGCAATAAGAGATCCTACTTAAACACCATTTATTGGGTCATTTATCCTCCATTATTACTGTCCACAATCATTCCAAAGTCCACCTATAGGCTTTTCCACAGCAGTTTTACAGCTGCCTTTGCAACACTGAGCTCTGCAGTTTTAACAGCTGCTCTCTCAGCAGCATCTCACACGTTATCTCCAGACTTTGTTCCTTCTGCTGCAAAAGCCCTGCCTGACACCTAACATCAACACACTGAGCACACGGTCCATTGCTTCATCAGCTTAGAAGATGCTTTTAAGAAACCAGAATAAGGAGAGTTCTTCCACCCTCCTACACAAACCTAGAAGGCAACAGTACTTTCACAGCCTATATTTCATATTAATCACGAGTTGTAAAGAGTCACCACAGATGCATCACGTTACCTACAGCTAAAGGCCCCGTGGCTCAGCCTTAATGTATAATCACCAGATCTGTGGGGCTGTCTCACATTAGTGGAATTTCAGCTGAACATCAATAAGTTAAAGATTTCTTTATGGGCTTTGATAGCGACCTTTTGATTTGCTTTAGCTCCTCTTGGTAAAAGACAGAGTTGCTGGGCCCATGCAAATCTTCCAGATGTCCCACGGATCAAAACCGTGACAGAGGGGAAGGAGTCATCTGCAAAGCACATGGGTGAAGAGAAGAATACGTCATCAAAACCACAAATACTCCATTGAACAGTAATTAAACTGTAAAAAAGCACACACATTACAGAGATTTTGTTTTCAAGGAAAACTCCCACCCTGACCCTAAAGACAAATTCTGGTGAGAAGCAACCACTGAATGCAATCCCCCTCTCTGCAGCAGAGAACTACTCTGTTCTGCAGTAGCCAAATCAGCTCCATTTCATCATTAACAGTAACCTTAGTCCAGATTCATGCAGATCACCCATTTTCTCTCCAAATTATTCCCATGAATTAAAAAAAATTATTCGGCCACTGCCTGTTTAGGTACAACAAATGTTCATGCAGAAACATGTGGTTTCCATGACGCCCCCATGAGTTTCTGTGAAGGTCCCACACAAATAATGGCAAGAGGAATGGTGGAAAGCATCTATCAGTCAAACTAAGATGGGGGAAGATTCTAACTTCACGCAGTGAAAACATTTCTAAAAGAAGCCAGGCACTGGAATAGGGACAGAGAAACTCCCCCGAGGCTTCCAAGCCCTCCCTGCACAAAGCCATGAACAACCTGCTCTGGGTTCAATATCAACTCTGTTCAGAGAGCAGCTCAGACTGCAGTCCTCCCACTGTGCCTTTCCACTTGCACAGTCAGGGTTCTGTGGCAGGGATTCCAGTCTCCCTTCAAGGCTTAAAGGCCACCTTAGAAGAGGAATCACACCTCTACAGTTTCTCACCTTTTAAAGACATGTGTCTCATCTTTTGTGCATGTAAACCATAAACTGACACCACTGGGTAACTACCAGACAGCCACTTCTTTGCTGGCATTTCACAGGCAGCGCACCAGGCCCCGCAATGATTCACTACAGCAGTCTGCCTCAGAACAGAGCTGACACACTTAAGCATCACTGCAATTAATCTTGTATTTCAAGGGGGATTTGTAAGCAAGTTCTGCACAGCAAGTAAAGCTAATTTAATTTCAGATTATAATAGCTTTACAGGATTCCTCAGTAATTCATTTAGCACAGGCAGAATAAGGGTGAGAAGTGCTCAGCTGTTCTGGCACGTTCCACACCCCTGTAGTCAGGAACACGTTGGCTCCAACCCAGACTGAGGGTGGACGTGTGGCAATGGCTGCAGGATCTGCACAGCGATTCCCCACGAGATGGGAGCATTCTGGAACACAACTCGTAAAAAAACAGCTTCCCTCTTAGCATTGGTGAAGCCAGTGCAGGAGAAGAGTTTCATTGATTCTGTTAGGCGATGCTTTGATACACGAGGATTCACAGGGGGAAGGTAAGGAGATCAGTTATTCAGCTCAAAGCATCACGTAAATAACAGATTTTTTTAATACATGCTATCCTTGGTCAAAGCACGGATGTCTTCATAATGCAATGGTACTGCTTTTGTCCACCAGCTACCATTCTGATGGCACTCAGCTGCACACATCTGGTCACAAAGGATGAAAGGCAACCGTGTGAACTATTTAGGAGGGCTTCTATAAGTCTGACTATCGCTGACATGGAGGTTAGCCCTGCCACTTCATTCCAGAGCAACATTCCATTCAGCTGCATGTCCACAGATCAGGTAGGGCCCTGAAAGATGACAGAACCACACAATGTGGTACCTTTTGTTTTCCTATAGCTCCATGCTGGGAGTTTTAACAAGAGGAACAAGGAATAGTGACTGCTGGACTTACTTTGTTCGTTCCCTAGAGGCTGCTCCAACATTGCCAGGATGACACTGTTATCCAGAACAAAGTAACGGAAGCTATGCTTGTTTATGGTGGGCAGGCGAGAATATTTAATTAACGTGGTTTCATTCACTAAGCTGCAAGGGGAAGCAGGGCCGCTGGGAGAAGGGAACGCTCCAAGTAACTGCATAATACTGCAAACGGGAAAAAAAGACAGAAGTCACCACAGATTAAGACCTGCTGTCCCACCCAAGCACAGACTTTCACTCTGTTCTTCACTGGGATCTCGACATAGCAGCTACCCTTATGGGTAGCACAAACCAATTACTGCACTATCCCATCAGCCTGTCTCAAAAGAGAACCAGTAATTTCAGAAAAAGTGTAGATGAATCCTTCAAAGAAGAGTAACCTGCCCATAGAACAAGTTCGTCTCTAATCAAGGTCATAAAGATAGTAAGATACATTTTAGAGCAAAAAATAATCTGTAGTTCTACAGTTTTTTTATGTTTGTTCTTATAAGAACATTATGGATGTTTTGAGGTACTCCTCCATAACTTAACCCACTGTTCAATACCAACAAGCAAGGCACACACAGGGCTCCTAAGAATACATATATACTTAAATAATTTGAAATTGTGCAGGATCTTCCCAACAGAAAACCGCCATGACAGGAGCCAACAGCAGGAGCAGAGGTTTCCATGCAGTGTCACTGACTGGAGTTCACGTGTTTTGAATGGGGCTGCACTCAGATCTATACTAAATTTACTGAAGTCCTCCTGCCACACTTTTCCCTTGGAAAACAGATATCTGCATGCCTCTAAACAAAAGAAAAAGGCCACTTTCAGGCAACAAGAAAAATTTATCCCCAAGTGCCAATGAGAAGCTGCTTTCATAATGATATCACTGTTTTTACTAATAGTAAAGTTTATAATGATTTTATTGTGAAGTAAAACAAACAAAATAAGCAAGCAGCTCTCACCTTTTGCAACACATGTTTATCCTACTCATCTTCAGTTTGTCCTGTCTACACCACCATGCTATTCGTGCAGTAAAACAGCACTTTCCAGCTTCTCTGGAGTGAATCTCAATTTACTTCTGTGCTCCCCCTCCTCACCCACACATCATCTGCAATCACATTTCCAGCAGAGTCTCCCAGATCTATTAAGCAAGCCCAGTTCAGTGAGCAGAATGACGTCCCATCCTGCCTTAGCTTATAGCTGCTACGTGTGTCACTGCCTGCTGTGTTACACAGGGACAGCAGCTACCGTGTGGGGAAAAGCATGGGGAAAGCATAACTTGTCAGGACAAGGAGAAGGCTGTGTGCCTGGAAGGACAAGGTGACAAGGGGAAGAGGGAGACAAGGAGCTACTCTCTGCACTGGCAAAGAGCAGAACATCAGGGGCTGCAGGAAGGTTTTGCTCTCCAAGGAAAGGAAGGGGCAGAAAGAAGACAGCAATTACAGGAATCTTTCTTTTGCTAGACGTCTGTAATGGAAGGGGGAAGACAACCCTGCCCAAAAGACAAAACAGAAGGAACTTCTGGGTGACTTTTCAGATGCTCTCAACTACATACCAGGTGGAAACCCCCCATTAAAGCATTCTCTGACAAAGCAGTGCTAAACAATGAACACGCTCTGAGAAATCACATACCACGTTAACGTAGCTTCTGCAGCATCCTTCACTCTCATGGATGCAGGGTTTGGTTCCTTATCTCCTTTGTACTTCACCTCTTGTTCGCTGCTCTTGGATTTACTTCCCGAAATACCCAGCTCCACAATCTCCAGTACCTCTTTTAGACAATCCTAAAACACACGAGGAACTACCTTAAAACAGAAGCATTCCAACAGACGTCTCAGAGACTTCAGAGAAACAGCAACAGATGACTCATCTAAGCAGTGTGCTGCTTCTGGTATGAGCTCAGAGATAAAGGCAGAAAATTATTTTAACAGACAGTGTTGAAATAAGATCACATTTGCTAGAGGAATTGTATTTTCTCTGTATATAGATGTCTAATTGTGTTAGTGTGCCTCTATAACCAGCACTAGAAAGTGCTCTGAATTAATATATACACAACATCTTCCATTAGACATGTACAAAACAGCCAAGAGAGCTAGGAATGCAATTGAAAAATATAAACATATTTTAAACGATAAACACATTTCTGAAATTATCTGCAGAAAATTTAATTAAGTTCTCAGGATATTAAGAATGAACTCATCTGTAAAATTTTCCGAATCTTTCAATTGCCAACAGCATCCATAAGGAAGGATAATATATGTGGTATCTAATTCATCAAGAGAACAATAACAGTGTTCTAAAAGTGCACAGCAAAGCATCAACAAACACACGACAGAAGAGGCCAGCACTCAGTGGGATCACTGCTACGACTGCCCAATATTGCTCACTGCAAAGTCATTTACTGAAAACATCTGGATTGCTACAACAAAAGTTCTGATCTGATGGCTAAACAAGGGAATAAAGAGGAAAGCTTTCTCAAGAACAAGTAGCAGTCTACAATGAACCCTAACTACACAAATAAATCAGCAGTTTTAACCACCAGAAACCAGGCAGGGTTCTGCACTTTGGCCTGTGCTGTTTCTTGAATTCACAATTATGCAGAAAAACAAAGAAAGAAAGAGAAACGAAGCATAATGTAACTTTATAACCTGTGCTGTGCCACATCCCAGGAAATCACCCCTTTCCTGGTCACCTACAACCAACAGCCAGTATCCCAAAGTACATGCAGAAAGCATCTTTATTGAAAACCCTCCCTGTTATTCTTTTTTATTTTTTTATTTTTAACATATATTTGCAGATTACTGAGTTGCCACTGTAAGCAGACCTACAACAAAAGCAGATGCTCATGCAAAAAAAAAAAGATTTTTTTGAGACTATGACAGGAGGCGATCAGAGCAGCAACATGCATCTTTCACACTCCCTCAGGAAGCTGTACCCTGGATCAAGGTTTGCCTTGCTCAGCTTCTAGAAAACTTCTGGTGAAGATGCCAAGGGTGAGTCCTGGCACCAGTGCTGTTCAGCATCTTTATCAGTGACCCAGACAGGGGGACTGGGTACACACCCTCAGCACTCAGTCTGACACTGAGTGATGCAGGCCACAGAACAGAAGGGCTGCCACCCACAGGGGCCCAGAAAAGCAACATAACTTAATGAGGTTCAACAAGGCCAAGTGCAGGGTGTTGCACTGGGTTGGGGCAATCCCAGATATGTGTTCAGACTGGGAAAAGAATTCCTTCAGAGCAGCCCTGGAGAAGCTGACACGAGCCAGCAGAGTGCAACTGGAAAGCCAACAGTATCCCGGGCTGCATCAACAGAGGGGGCAGTGGGGCAGGGAAGGCATTGTCCCACTCTGCTCTGCCCTTGTGATACTGCATCAGGAGTACTGTGTCCAGGCCTGGGGCCTCTGCACAGGAAGGATGCAGAGCAATTGGAGAGGGTCCTGAAGAGGCCATGAAGATGATCAAAGGGCTGAAGCACCTCTACTATCAAGAAAGGTTGAGGTAGTTGGGTTTGTTCTGTCTGGAGAAGACACCAGGTACTGCTGTCCATTACTTGGAGGGGGCTTATAAACAGGGGAGACTGACGTTTTACAGTCTGATAGCTATAGGATGAGAGGGAATGGCTTTGAATTAAAATAGGGGAGATTCAGGTTAGATATTTGAAGGAAATTCTGTACTCAGAGGGCAGTGAGGCACTGCTGCTGCTGCCCTGAGAAGGTGGGGATCCCCATCCCTGAGGTGCTCAAGGCCAGGCTGGATGGAGCCCTTGGCAGCCTGATGTGATGCCTGATTTAATGACTGGCAACTCTGCCCATGGCAAGGGGGTTGGAGCTCAGTGATCTTTAAGGTTCCTTTCAACTCAAGCAATTCTATGATTCTTATGATTTTACCATCATCAAAACATTAGCATTAAAGAAATTCCACTGTTAAATTTAGAAAATTCCTTAGATAGGTAAGAGCTAAGAAATGAGAAAAGACATTGCTTTTAGAAGCTTATCTGCTGCAGGTAACTACACTATTTACACACCAATAATTCTCATATTTCTCCACTATTTTTCTGCTTTTCCAATTTCAGGTTTTTTTCTTCTTTTTTTTCAGTTCACAAAGCAAGAAGAAAGATCAAAATATTTTCTTATAAACATGAAAGGTGGTTGCATAGCCAAAAATATTCTCAGTGAATGAAAAGGACAAATCAAAACTGAAAGCTATTTTCCAAGTAAACTAGTTTTGGAATTCCTGCTATGCTTTTGAAAACTACAAAGACGTGTTGTTTTAAAGTCTGAAACATTGACAGCTGGGGACAAAAAGCAAATCAGTCTTGGGGGCTAAGAATACACACATCAGAGATTCTTACCTTCTCATCCAGCATGTCAGGATGCTCAGTGAGCCACACACAGAGGCACTGGAAAGCTGCAACTATCACAGAGTGAAGGTCACGGGAGTGGAGCGGGGCCGGCCGGCTGCACTGGAACACTATGTAGCTGCATACAGAACTGATAGCTCTCTTTTGGTCGGAGGAATCAACAAGCACTTTCACCTGTGTGAAGCAAGGAAAAGAGGACTGTCAGGTGAGAATTTCTTCACAAAACCTTCCAGAGAAGAAACAGCTTTTGAAAGCATTTCTAAATGCAGCTTTAAGAAATGCGAATAAACAGTTGAGCTATTTCATGGTACAAATGTTAAACAGGGATGGATACTGAAATTAAAAGAAACGCTGCAGTAAGGAGCCACCACCCTGCTGGGCTTTGTTTCCAAGAGCAAGAATGATACCAATCTGGTTTGACAAGAAACTAATTGTAAGCTGAATAGATCTGTGTTTTAAACTTATTTTCAGCAAAAACCTCTCCTTCAGCTACAGCAGCCCCACTCACGTCCACGTGGTCCCTCTAAGAAACCACTCACTGCCCAGTCTCCCATCCAGAGGGCTTCATTCTGCTCCTGTCCTTTTCCACTAGGCAAATTCTGTCAGCAGAGTGATTTTCTTTCACTTTCTCACTGACAAACAACCATGCTCAGACAAGCAGATTAACCAGAAAAAAAATCATTTGCAGAAAACCCCCTCAGCTCGTATCCTTGCCCAGATGGGCTTCAGGCAGCAAGGCTCCAGGTTGTGAGGGCTAACAAAGGGCTGTGCACCCCAAGTGATGAAGATCAGCAATCTGAAGTTAACCAGGTCACCAAATCTCTCTTCTTCATGTGAGCTGACACAGGAGCTCTTAGGTAAACCTGCATTTTTCTACTCTGTAGAGTTTGACCATGCCATATAAAATCTTATTCGATATTGGAGGGGCACCACCAGCATCCTGCTGACTGGTTTTGCAGGTGACAACACGGGAGCCAGACAGCTGTACTCAACAAGGGCACATACGACTGTTTGGAGCCCGACACAGTACTTCCTTTGGAAGCGTAAGATAAATGGCAGAGTCCCTTTGAGATCAGCTTAGGACAAGAGGCTGTTTCCAGCACTCTTGCAGAAAAGAGGATTTTTCTAATGGACCAAATCCCAGTAATAACCTGCAGCTGAAAAGATACAGGACAAGGCATCCCTTAACCTGAAAAGGGTTTTGGGAATTGCGGTTTCCAAAGGTGAAAGCAGAATGGACTCTCTGCTCTGCAGCTATGCAATACGTGGAGATTTCTTTCCACTCGGTTCCTCACTAAGAGAAAGAGGACTACCCTGTATGTCCCAGAAGAATCACTTCAGTCGCCCAAGAGTTACACAGAGATTACAGTGTTTAATATTAAACTGGGTAGACATTTGAAAACATGTTTTTATATTCTCATCTCATTGCACAAAGAGGGGACAGGAGAATATCCTAACTGAATCAGGAACCCCCGTTTCTGTATTGTGCTCTGGAACACTCCAAAACCGTGTTTGAACTCATTGCTGAATACTTCCAAATGTGTCCTTCAGCTCATGCTACCGCAGAAATGAAAGCAGCATGCAGCCCACCACGGCTCAGTGCTGACTCCAAGCTTTAAAAGAGCCCTGTGACATACATATTCAAAGGGAATACATCAGGGAATGCCCAGCTGCTGCACCAGTTCGTTGTGGCTGCTGTAAATACACCAAAGCATTGCTTAGCAAACATCACAAACTCCAGACTGGGAACAATAAGTGTCCTCAAGCAGAAAAGGACATTTTACTTTTCATCAAAAAAGGACCCCCAACCCAGCATTTAGTTATTTACTATTCACTAACTTGCTAATTACTCCAGCTACTTGACAGGTGAGTCTCCTTACAGTTAAGGAACATAGACCACAACTGAGGGTGCTAAAACAGAACAGGAGTGGTTCATCTGGGAAATGGTGAAGAGAAATAGCACAGCTAGTCTGAGGAACAGAGCTGTGTGAAGACAAAGCTCCCAAGCAGGTGACACCTTCACATTAAGAAGGTGTCACACATAGCTCAGAAAATTACTTTGCACGTGACACAAAAGGAAAAAAGTTGGCACAGCACTTACAAAAAGGGCAATCAAATTTTTTATGTCCTGGTCGATTTCCAACCCTGATCAGCAGCAACAGAAACTCTTGTTTGGTTTGTCCACCCACTGTGCAACCAGCCTTAGAAACATCTAACAAAGTAACCTATGAGAAATGGTTCACGGTGGAGTTGAAAACTATGGGCTGAAGCCCACACTGCCCACTGGAAGCTCAGTGGTACGGTTTTCTTCCAGCTGTTCAACCTAATATGTCAGATTCATCCACTGCAGTGTGAAAAAACAGTGACAACAAAACAGAACCTAAACACAAAGCAAAGCAAAACCACACATGAGAACCCATGAGAACGATTAGAAGCCATCCAGCTAAAATCAGCCAGAATCACACAGTAGGGCTACGTGTATCTGAAGCAGCCACCTTGAGATTCACCTTCAGCCCAAAGGCATTCACTGCACTCACTCGACTTAAATCACTGAGCATATACACTAGGATAAGACAGAGCAATCCTACAGAAGGAGCATGTACCCTCTTTGCTCCAAATAGAACGTCTGCTGACAGACGTCTGCTTGGTGGCATGATTTTCACCTGAAGAGAACAGGAATCGCCCCTTTGAGAAGAGGCTGGAGTAACCACAGCTTCGTCTCTCACCTTTGCCAATCCAGAGAGAAGTTCCAACGCAGCCAGTGAGATGCTCATGTCCTGCCTCCACTGCGAGTTCAGCCTCTGGGTTACCAGGTGAATGCTGCGTATCAGAAGTCCTGCAGCCGTATCTGTATTAAGAGCTAGGATGTAACCCCAGTAACACATACCACAGGGAGGGAAAATAACTAAGCATTAGTAACAATAAGCAAAGCACAGGAACAAGCCAAAGCAGCCACGATACGCACATAAAATTACATACAACCCAGAATCTGGAAATTTGGCTAACTCCCTTGTATGCAACACCAGTACACAATAGAAATCTATTCAGATTAGCACCTTGTATCAATTTGGTTCCGTATCTTCTAAAGACATTTCGGACAATCACAGCACTGGATGCATTTCAGCAGCAGAACAGCCTGTGTTGGGTTGTGCTGCTGTTTGCTACCGTGCTTACACTGCTGCAGTGTCTTGCAGACTCAGAAGAATTTAGGCATTAGTCACGTATGTTAGACACCAGTACTCACACTGAGTCATAGTAATGAACAGAGCACATGTAACTTCAGATACCTAGGCCAGAAGTTACCTATTCTCTCTATACACAGCATTTATCAGAAGCTGCATTAGGTATTTATGTGCAGATAATGAAAGAAACCAACCTGGAAGATGTAATTGTTTCTAAATGCTTGATTTTCCTGTACCTTTGGCTAACATTAAAAACAGAGGTGCTTTTACGAGCAGTTGCTCATAACTTCATTGTATTGGGAACACAAATATTATATACACTTGTTAAAACTGAAGTAGGCAAATTCATTTCAGCACCAGTGCTCTCAGCCAGTCTAGCAGCAGATTCACATGTCAGCTACAGTTAACCAGTAAAAATAAACCATCTTGTTTCCAATTTTCCCTTCAAGCATTCAGTAGAAATGTTGAAATTCCTTTTGTAAGTGTATTATAACCTTACCTTGTGGGCACAGAATTCTTTTTTTTAAATCCAGTAAAATGAATCAATAATGCCAACAAATTCAGGGCCAGATATTACAAAAAATATCTTTCAATTTAAACGTATGGTTTGAAAAGTCAGTGACTCAACAACTTAAAACACGAGGGTTTTTTAGCCTTACAAAGGAACATTTTACACTGCGAGGTGCCAAAAACACTTGCCAATGAAAACACAGGAATTATATACATAATTAAGGTGGTGTGGTAAAAACCAGCACTTCAAGTCACTTCAGATAAATCCGTTAGAGAAATAACTAACATTTAAACAAAACCCTGCATCTGTATGTAACGTATATATGTGAATATGCTAAAGCTTTCCCACTAATCTCTCCTCCTACATGGAGAACTGGGGGAAGAAGCATTTTTATCTGGTGAGAATGGAGTTTCCCACCTAGCCTACAAGGTGGTCTGTTCTCACATTCACTTCACCAGTTAACATCCATTGCACTGCTAAAGCATGGAGGAGCAAATGAAATTCCAGAATCTCCACATTCAGCTGGCTTACCACATAGACTAAGTAGGACATAAATTCTACTAAAAGATTCAAAAAGGGCACAGTACAGGACATCACAAACCAATGTTAATTGAAGAGATCTTGTTATAACAAATGACACATTGCAAGCGTTCTGCCTCTTTATCTTGCAGAAACAGGAGTCCCCCAAATGGTCTTTAAAAACAGTTAAGAAAAGGTACTACTAAACTTGGAATGCTATCAAAATGAATGAAGCCATTAATTTGCACCTGGTATACGTTTATGGCATCAATGTTCATGAAAACACATGATAAAGTACAACAGTTTTCCACGAGCTTTTTTAAAAACTGTATTGGGAGAGTCCTTCAGCAGGTTAAACACCAACCAACACAGAACCAGCCAGCACATGTGAGCACCACACATGGGTGCATACGGGATCAAATCAGCAATGAACAAAGGAGTATCCATCTTGGCTTCAAAACACCCGCACACATTAATTATGAGCCAGAACTACAAAAGGAGAAAAACAAAAATCAAGTTAGGATATTATAATACCATTTTTTCCAAAGAGCTGTCCTTACCATAATCCCTTAGAAGGGCTTGTGCTGGCCGTTCACTATCTGGTGTTGTAGGCTCCGTGCTGCCGCCACTTGCAGTACTAATGCCACTGTTAGTACGACTGTGGCTTTTGAAGAGGTTGTTTTCACCACCATTCTGCAAATTTAGGAAAAAAAAATTAGAAAAGTGAAAACTCAGCAAGAATGTAATCTAGCCACCATTGTTAAAGACCAACATCATCTTCTATGAACGAGTGACTCGTCTGGTAGAGGATGGAAAGGCTGCTGCCATAGCCCACCTAGACTTCAGCAGAGCCTTTCATGCTGTCCCTTCTCTGCTGATCTCTTTTCACAAGCCTCACCAAAGGGATCAAGTCTAGCCAATGCAGGTTCGTGAAAGGCAGGTCCTGCCTGACTGACCTCATCTCCTTTATGACAAGGCGACCTGCCTGGTGGATGCAAGAAAGGCTGCTGCCAAAGCCCACCTAGACTTCAGCAGAGCCTTTCATGCTGTCTCCCACAGAATCCTCCTGCAGAAGCTGGCAGCCCGTGGCTGGGACAGCTACACTCTTCACTGGGTAAAGAACTGGCTGCAGGGCTGGGCCCAGAGAGTGGTGGTGAATGGAATTGCAGCCAGTCAGGAGAGCTGTGCTCCTCAGCAGTCAGTATTGGGGCCAGTCCTGTTAAAAGGTGTTACTGATGATCTGGATGAGGGGATTGAGTGCATCCTCAGGACACCTGCTGATGACACCAAGCTGGGAGGAAGTGTCAACCTGCCTGGGGGTAGGAAGGCCCTACAGAGGGGTCTGAACAGGCTGATCGATGGGCTCAGGCCAACTGTATGAGCTTCAGTAGGACCAATTGCAGAGCCATGCCCTTTGATCACAACTCCATGCGTTGCTACAGGCTTGGAGCACAGTGGCTGGAAAGTTGCACACAGAAAAAGGATCTGGAGGTGTTAGCTGACAGGTGACTGAAAGTGAGCCAGCAGTGAGCCCGGCTGGCCAAGAAGCCAATGGCATCCTGGCTTGTGTCAGAAACTGCACAGCCAGCAGGAGCTGATCGCACCTCTGCGGCCAGCACTGGTGAGGCCGCACCTCGAGTGCTGTGCTCAGTGCTGGGCCCTTGACTACAAGAAAGACACTGAGACCATGGAGTGTATCCAAAGAACGGCAACGAAGCTGTGAGGGGTCTGGAGCACAAGATTACGAGGAGCAGTTGAGGGAACTGAGATGGTTCATTGTGGAGAAGAGGAGGCTTAGGGGAACCTCATCGCCCTCTACAACCATCTGAAAGGAGGTTGCAGTGAGATGAGGGTCAGCCTTTTCTCCCAGTTGATTAGTGATAGGATGAGAGGTAATGGTCTTAAGTTGCACCAAGAGAGGTTCAGGTAGGATATTAGTGAAAGCTTCTTAAAAAGAGTGGTCAGGCATTGGCACAGGCTGCCCAGGGAAGTGCTGGAGTCACTGTCCTTTGAGGGACATGTTTTAGTGGGCATAGTGGTGATGGGCTGACACTGGACTATATGATCTTACTGGCTTTTTCCAACCTTAATGATTCTATGAAACTGGAAGTCAGTTTTAAGTAATGAGAAGATCTTCTGAACAGAATTCTCTATAACAAAGAATATTTTTAGATGGGATAATACCTCTGGACTGAACTTACTTAAACTGCTGATGAATGAATCACATTTTTTTCTGAAGCAATAACTTCATAAACAACAATTAAACAAATCTTACCGTTTCCATTTGGCAGCCAATGGCTTCTAACAGTGCTGAGTCTTGAACAATATTCAACATTGCACCTGAAGAATTAGACAGAAGAGGTAACTAAAAACCACAGTAGAATACTGACAGCTACAATGTAGAGAAGCACTGAAGGTCTAAGCATCCAGAATCTCCTTCCTGATTTATACAGAGCTTTTATAAGAGTTTTATAAAACACGAGGATTTGTTCCAGGCTTAGCAATTTGATGCAGATGAGAGCTGAGATATTCTTTTGGCTATTTTAAAAACGCTTTGAACACAGGTTTCCTGAATTCCTCCGTTCAGAAGGATTCTTGTTTCACAGAAGGGCTGGAATGCTTCCCTGTCTCCCAGCAGATTGTGCTCATTTAAAAACTCAGGTTACATTTAAAGAGGTTTACAGATTTTGTGAGTAAAAAAGCAGCATTTGTTAGGTAACAGACAGCCAAAGTGCACTGTAATCCAAAGCCACCTCAAGGGTTACACCGTACTGTTTGGGCTCCTCTCTGTGCCTGGCACAAGGAGCCTCCCTTCCTCAGTTTGGCCATTAGGAGCCAAAAGGCACCTGATAACTGGCAAACAAAAATGTGCTTTCACTACTTAATGGGCTGTCAGTGCAGGCAGCAGCCTGTTGGAAGATAAGGTAACATCTGCTCCATCCAGCAACCCTGAAGACATCAACATGAGACCACAATCATTCTCAACACAATCAATCACCAAAGGACCTGTTAAATGAACCCCAAATCCACTCCAGCACAAGCATTTTTACAGAGATGTTTCTGTCCAAAACCTGCATCAATATTTCCAACACCACTCTCCAAACTCTCAGATCAGTATAGTAAATATAAATTTCATTTCAGTTTAGCAAAAACATTAAACCAAATTCCAAAATCAGGAGGTCAGAGGTATGATCCACCAAAACTCTCTCCCCCTACAGGTGATCTCCAGGACCCAATTTTTCATGCCTTTTTATTTATTTTTTCACTGTATTCAAATTAAACAGCAAGTAGACAGAAAAATCCAGCCCGGGAGAGAGAGCTACCAACAAGAGCATCACACAGGTGAACTAAAACTGACTGTGCTCTGGATGCCTTATGTCACATGGGGCACACACCACCTGTAGCTGCATCATTTTTCCTCCAGCACAGCCATGGGGCTGAGGAGAACAACAGCTGCAATAGGAAACGAAACACTCCAGTTGTTGTCAAATATTTAAAAAGCAGCTGGAAATAAACACCAATGTTTCAGAGAGGATGGTGGAACATGCAAGAATCTCTGGCTAAGATACAGACTCATGAATCCTCTCCAACCAAAGCCAGCAGGACATAAACTCCTGTTACTTGTGTAGCTAACAGTAGGAAAACTGAAGAAACAAAGCAGTAAGGTCTGTCAGCCAGGTAATGGTAAAAAAACCATCATAGGCAGAGTATCTGAAAAGCTGGGGTGCAGGCACCAACCTCAGTGGAGGCATGTAAGAACGCATGGGTAGGATTTAACAGAACATCGCTCACCCTACAGCTGATAGAGCAACATGTGCTCTGTGAGCATGACTAAGAAACCACACACATCCTCATCCCTTCACTTGCAGCACTGGCTGCAAATCATCCTTTAAAATTATTATCGCCATGTCTTCTGCTTGTACAGAAAAGGTTTCAAGAGTTGTCTTGAAAGAACAGCTTTCAGAAAGACTGCAGACTGGATTTGTTTCCATTCACTTCATTGCTTATGCACTTTTTCCTCCCTCTCCTATTATCCAGGCAGGCTTCCAGAACCAATCAGATATCTACCCAGTGCAAATCCACTTGCTTTTTAAACTGTCAAAGGAAAATGGCATGGTAACTATTATAATGTGAAGAAAGGTACTTTTACATAATGAGAGGGAAGCAAATAAGGGAAAAAAAAGTGTAAGGAAACAAAATTTTTACCTGCCTGAAAATACATCTGCTTAACAGACTGTGCACTATGTAAGATTCCAGCTTCTAGTTACTTCCTCAGCACTGACACCTCAACACATCCAACCACCTCAACACACAGTTTGTTGCCAAACCATGATGTATCTGCAGACTCTATGCTGGAGCTTTTCTGCAAGGACTGACACAGTGCTGAACAAACACCATCTGTATTCTGCCAATGCTAGAGTACTTGTTACCCAGTATTTCAATTTGTTTCTAGGCTCAAGCATGGCAAAAACTGAAATGTTCCCTGTAATCCATTACTCATCATTTTTTACCAATATTAGAACATTTCTTCCTATTTCCGTTCTGAGTTACGACTGACTTCTGCTGCTAGAATGTGCTTTAATTCCATTTTTACTTTTCAAGTGCCATTCTACATTTAGAATGGAAGGGATTACATTTAGAATGGTAGAGAGAGATTACTTAACAAGAACATGAGGATTTCAAAGATGTTTTGAGAGTATGAGAGAGATTATACAGAAGATGATCTGACAGGAATTTCTCCTTTTTCTTGCCAAGTATCACATGAATGTACCAAATTATTCCAGGAGAGGTGAAGACGCTTTCATAACACAATTGATACATTAAAAATGTTGAAATTACCTAGTATCATCTGAGTGTTGTTGGGATCTGTTTCAGTTTGCAAAGCTCCTATAAGTATATTCACAAGCCGCAGTTTCAAGGAAAGGAAGGTTACTGGTTTATCATACGTTGAGCTGTCATCGTTGCTGAATTTCCCTTCCAGGACAACCTGAATGAGCAATGAATTTATTTCAGTATCAATTAGAACTCGATGCCATTTTTACACTGAACACACCAGCATGGCATTGCCTTCAAAAGTCAGAATCCACAGCACAAATTACTCCTGTCAAACTTGTGCCAAGAGTTTCAGGGCTAAACAGAATGCCAAATACCACAGCTCACCTCACCCAAATGCCACTCCACAACCCAAAAGACAAAATTCAACATGTAAGACAAAGCTGTAAGGTTATTACCTCCGATTTTATGGTTCCAAAATGATGAGGGAGAGGCAACAAAGACAGCAAGATGTTAATTGAAGCTCTTCTTAGCTCTGTGGGGTTTACATATATTTTAAACTTTGAGAGTTCCCTGGAAATCAAAGCACCATACAATTAATCAACTTTTTATAAGACTTTGAAGCCAAACCTAAGTGAAAATTAAACAAACAGCCACTCCTTGGTCTAAAATAACTTGCAACATCCAATGTAGCTGTTTCTTCCTAGATTCAAGATTCTTATTTTATAGCAGTTGCAATGAAACAATTAGCAAATTATGAAGTCCTGCCTGAATTGTTTTGCACTGAACCATTAAGCAAACAGAAGTCTTATTCATATTCTGCATCCCCAAGGCAGGAAATGCCAGTCACAACCCTCTGCGTGCTTACTGCAAATCCCACCAACCCAGCTCTACCAGGATCCCCAGAATTTGCTCGTGTGCATCTTGTATAAAACACATTCTGCTTGGAAACAGACCACGTTTCTTATGAAGCCACGAGTTAATTCTGCTTGTAAGATCCACCTACAAGCAGCAGCAGCTCAGATTTAAGCCCAGAAGAATAACAGTAGTTTATGCACAACTTCAAGCTGAAATGCACCATCAGTACATACAAGATATGGAGAGGAAGGCAGGCACAGAGCAGTAGTAAGTGCCTTAAGTTATTTAGCAATCTGTACGGCTCTGACAAACAAGGGCATATATTCCACTTTAGGAACCTACTCCAACTTCCCTGTCAGTCTAAATGATCAATTCTTTCCGTTTACTGGTGTGTAAAGTTACTTTCTGAATAAAGTCACTGCAATAACAGCCAGCATAGAATATGCTGTAAAGTTCTCCTTAAAAATAAATCAGCTTTAAATGTATTCTTTTCCCTGTTCTTGTTTTTCAATAATGAATACTGAGATAACACAACTCCAACATTCTCATTTTTAAAAAGGGCTACTGCTACTTTAAGGATAATTGCATTAAATGAAATGAAAAGTCAGAGCTTATGAAATGCTGCTGTTATCACTATCACATACATATACAACAGAGGGCCCACATTACAGAACTCCTCCAGTGGAAGCCATCCAGGAACGACAGAAACCCCAGAAGATAAACATCTCCCCATATTTCTGATAGTATCTACAGGGAAACAGCAGTTTACCTGTCGGGTAAAATAGTTTCAAGAGCCGAAATGAAATATGGAACCACGACATCAATTCCTTTCAGGTCACAGCAGAACAAAGGAGGGGAGTTCAGAATAACACTGGCAAGAACGGGGTGGCAAACGAAATCTGCTATCTGCAAACCCTGAATTAAAAGCATGTAAAATCTGACAAAGAAAGATAAGACGGAATTATTTGCACATAAAAAGTATCAGCATCCCACACGAACACGAATGTGCAGCAATTAGATCTTTTCTACACAGAACAGCTTCAAAATCAGAGCTGAGAGAAGCTTTTCTGAGCATTCCCCAAAGTTATGTTAGCACAGGCAAGTGCAGTTAGCTATGTTTCAAAAAAAGCCACGCTAATCACACATATTACACGTGAAAAGCCAGCAGAGCACCATTCTGCTGAAACATCTGCCTTGTTGCAGCTCAGGGCCTGGGAGCTGCTGCAGCTACAGCACAGGTGCGTGCTCACTGTGCTCCCCACCACCGCCTTTCTCATGTAAGGGAGTAAATGAGACCTTGGTTCCAATTCCCTAGCATGGAAGAAAAGTACTGCAAAATCCCTGGGGGGGGAACAGCACTGTGACAGCAATCCTAACATCTGGTAAATAAGAGGGAAAATATGAATCAGCTATTTCAAATGAAAAAGCAGAAGGATGTGAAGCACCTTATGTAGCCGGCCACCATCCCAAAGTACCTCGTCTCTTAAAGCACTTAGATTCCTCTACAGGTTTTAGGTTACAGTGTATTTGTATTAAAAAAAGAAAAACAAAAAAACAAAAAAAACCCACACAAAAAAACCCTCCACAACTTAACAAAACAGAGGAATCTGACTGTGTAAGAGGAACAGACCATCTAATGCATATAGCACTACCACATACATGAAATAAAGTGGTTCAGTCTTCCAGAAGTTTTGATGCCACCTATGGCGAAGGTAATTGAACTGTTTGAGAGAGTTACTATTTATAAAATTGATTCTCTGCCTCTGGCTTTTTCTACTTTTTAACCAAAAAAGTTGGAAAAACAAGAACTATGATAGGCAGGATGGCCTTGTTTTACTAGAAATTAAACTGAAAATCGAAGTAATTCACGATGAAAATATATATATATATATATATATACAAACAAATAATAGAATATTAGTGCATTTCTGTATGTAAAAACCATTAAAAAATATATACTCCACTCCAATGTTTCTTGACAAGACAGCACCCTTTGCAGTCTAACAAAACACAATCTCAAATCTGCACACTTCTGTCCATCTTACCAACATTTGATAGGAAGTTTAAAAACCTTCAAGTGTCAAAAAGACCAAAGAAGTTCCCTCCAGCTGCTGGAGGGGCTCCCCCTCAGCTAGAGCTTGAAGAAAGCCCAATGGAAACCAGCACTGTGGGAACACAAAGCCAACACTCAGCTTACAGAGGGAGCTCTGTCTGTGCCTCGTGCAGGCCAGCCACGCTCTTAGAGCTGGCAGCACAGGATTCAGACAGTAACTGAATGCTATGCACTGCAAATTCCTTTGCACCGTAACATTACACCAATAAAGCAACTGAAAGATAGGTTAGTACCGGGATAAGTAAGCTGGTAATATTTCCTCCCCAGTCTTCTTGCTACAAAATATCCTACACAGTGTCCCGCATGCCTCTGCCCTTCCTGCTTCATAGTTGTCTGGGAATTCACTGGCATCAAACAAAGGGTTGGAAGCCATTGTATCTGTGGACATTTGGGATCCTTTCCGGCGAAACTCCACACTAGCTTGAGTTGCTATAGCTGGGAAAAGAAAAAACAGCATTTCACTGCGTTTGTTAACATATATAATAGGCTCATGGGATCCTGGACACAAAGATCAAGTCCAATTTAGCAGTTATCATGAAGCTGTTAGTTCACTGTATTTGAGTCAGTGCCTCTGTTTAGGAACTATTTGAGGCTATAACTAACTTTTGTCCGTGTAAGGATTGCAACAATTGACCTTCATATTCTGAAGTTCATCCCAATTTTGTGTTGGGAAGTGTCTCCTTGTATCCAGAACACCTCCCTACCCTCTCAGAGGACAAGGATCTTCCTCGCCTTGTTCTCACCTCCAGAAAACGACTTTCCTTGCACTCTTAAAATACCATCCAACGTTTTCACTGTGCCATTACTACTACCTCCACACAAGTGCTTACTTGCAACTGACTGATCACCTATCTTGTTCTGAACATCAAACTGCTTATGTTGCATAAATATATAATATAACTGATAGTTTAATAAAAAGAAAAAAATCCAAGAATTGCAAAGGACTCACTGTAAGAAGGAAATCTGCTGAGAGCCACTCTCCTGCTTTGGTCCCCCCTGCCCCCATATGAGCCCAGAGTGCTGTCAGATGGAAGCTGCCAGGAGGGCAGGCCTCCCTGTGTGCCAACGCACACCGTGCTCACAGGCATCTCGAGAGGCCGCCGTCACCGCCGTGACTGGGTCCTGCTTACAGTGGGGGAACTGGAGCTCAATGATCTCTAAGGTCCCAGCCTCAGGTTCTGTGATCCTGCTTAGCTTTGTGCTCAGTTCCTGCAGGATGGCTCTGCCAGTCTGACTCAATTCAATTTGTGCCTTTTTTGCAGTACACCTTTCACACACCAGTATCAGAGACACAGGCTGCAGGAGTCTACTCATCTTGCTGGCTTCTTCATTTCTTCTAAAATGGCAACCAAAACAAATCTGTGTGTAATGCCCTCAATGTGCAAGGAGATAGGGGGGGAAAAAAAAAAAAACAGTAAAAAATTCACTCTTGGAAAACTAATGGCAGAAGCAGCATTTTCTTTCTTATTTTTAGCTAAGACTATGCTGATCTTCAGACATTTTATGAGCTACAAAATCAAAGAGAACAAATAATGTGTGCTCCTGGTGAATCAAGCTAACAACTCCAGCAGTACCAGAGAAGCTGCTCTATCTTGTGCCTGGGATACTTGGGAATATCAGGTTCACAATCAGCCTTGCAAACAAAGACTCGAACACTTGGATGTATGGAATACTTTTTCATTTATGGATTTTTGTTTGGATTTAGTTCTTGTTGCTTGTTTGTGTTTCTTTTAAAAGGAAACTTCCCAATGACAAGCACCTCCTGTTAATTTTTGCCTATAAATTCATTGTTTGACCTATGGTTAACTTAGAAATTTTCACAGTGTGAGTAGTAAATAAGCACAAATCTTTATGCATCTTCCCATGAGCCATTTTTTGTCCTGAATAAGCTATCCAGCAATATACTGTAGTTGGAAAAAAAACACTACATGCACAATGCATACAAATCAAACACTAGTCTGTAAAATAAGCTTTAAGTAAAAAAAAACATGGTTAGTGCAAAGTCCTGAAACTCATGACATGATCACAGACTAAAGTACATAAAAGATGGGACTGATTCAGGCAGATTAATTTGCTTTTGCCAACAATCCTCCCCATTCAAAAACACACACAAAAAAATTACTTGTCTTTTTCAAGTAAAAGTGCAAAAGCTACAAGGGACAATGAGAATGAATTTACAAATAAAAGATGGGATTATGGAAAAAGAAAAGCATGACCGCAATTAAGGAAAAGCTACTTGTTCCTACTTACAAGATTTATAAGAAAGAAGAATTTGGATAAAAGATGCTGCAAGATAATAGAAATAAAATGGAAACAAATCAAAGGACAGCAGTAGTTATAAAATACTTTTAAGATGGTGAAATTGTAATATAAGTTAAGAAGCTTTTAGCTTGTTTAAAAAATAGATTAAAAGCTTTATGATACAGCAAGCTTGTTAAACACACAGGAAATCGGCATTCAGGTCCAAAATTATGGTTTTGAAAGTATCATGCAAAACAAGGAACAAAAAGTTACAAAATACTAGCAAGATTTAGATCTGTTCATATCGACATACATCAGTATTTAAAAGGATTATTAACCCTTCCCAGCTCAGGTGCATTTGCCTACGTTCCATTGCACGTGGGCTCCCCCCACGACTTCAGTGACCCGGTTATGTCTCACAAGGGCAGATTACTTACCTACAGAGCCTCCTCAAACATAAGCTTCCAAACCATAAGCTCCTGACTGCACTACTGCTCCGTCCTCTGCATGCCATGCTGCTAACAACCCAAACCAGCACGGGCATGCCTCCCCTGGCCATCAGCTCCACCAACAACCTTCCACAGCAGAAATAAAGCCAGAGCACCACTAGAAAGATCAGCATCTCAAAAACAATCTCCAGAAACAGATGAGAGAGTAAAAGGACTCCAGTAGGAGGCATCATGAGCACAATCTGCATAGCTCACATTCTCCACACACTGGGTCAGATCAAGACCTATGCCAAGCCTCTCAGCAATACTCAAAACTTCCCTCACCAGGGCTTCTCCTACCTGCCTCCTAGACCAATACAGCCTTTGGGGCACCACAATAACAAGAGGAGGGCCAAAGCTGATGAGGATTGAACACTCTGAGATTGCTTCGAGGCCCAAGAGCACCTGGTGATGCCAGCAACCATCCGCAGCACAACTCCCCCACCACTTTACAACACGTGGCTGGCAAACTTGTGACTTCTTTAGGAACAAGGTTTAAGAACAAGCCCATCCCACCGGAAGATCCTCTCGTTGAACCAATGGCACAAAGGATTGATGGGTTCCTCCCAGTCCTCACCGTTTGCTGAGGACAGCAATGAGCAACACACTCCTACAGCCCGGCGTGTCCGACACATGCAGCTGGAGTTCAGCACATCATGCACTCCCCAGAGCTGCCATATTCAGGACTATCTTCCCAAAGCCTTCCCAATGGATTTCTTCAGGAGTTTTATCACGTGGAGCAATCCGTGCCACACTGAAATAACGATCACTGAGCCATCCAATTCTACAGACTGTTCCAGCAACACCCAGTTCTTTTCCATGCCAAACACATTACAGAACAGAACATTTTTCCTCTCTTCCCATGATACAGAATAATGTTTAGTAGCTGCCTTCTATAAAGCTTTACCTTTAAGGTTTCAGTGCAGAAGCTAAAACCTGACATAGAACAGGCACAAGAGCATTGGCACTGATGATGCCAAGATCTCTGTTACGTCTTCAGAATCGAAACAACTATGAAACACCATCTGGAAGGAGGAGGCTCAGAGCAAACAGGAAGGTTGCTTTCTAGGTGATGAATCCCTATCAACATTCAGCTGTATACAGATTACCTCCAGCTAACCTCACAGCAGAGAAAATAATTCTACAATCTCTCTTTTCCCAGACAGACACAGGCTGAAAACACTACAACTGCAAATGTGAAATATCTATGATAACTATTGCAGGATTCTAGATTAGTACAATTTTTACCATGGAAATAACAGAAAACTGAAAAGAGTGGGTGTGTGGGAACTGCTGAATGACAGCCTGAACCTCTGAATGATCACCTGAGGCGAGCAATGCGTCAGCCCTGGGAGCACAGGTGAAGGCGATTCTCCCGTGCTGCTGGAAGGGTGGAGGCTGGCTGCACCTCCCCCAGACCCATTGAAGAGCTGATTACCAGTGGGGAGGGATCTCTTCCGGAGATTCCCTCCTCTGGAGTTTTACAGCAAGCCCAGGATGCAGGTAAGCGTTCTATCTATTCTCTTCTTGTTATTATAATCTGCTTTGCCAAACTCTCTTGTTTATTTCATAATTATAACATCCTTATATAACATTCATTGATGATACATGACATTCATTGATTATACAGCGGGACAGTATTTGTTTTCACATAACCACAGAATAGGTGAAGTTGGAACGTGTGGAGACCACCTACTTGGGCACCCTGCTCAAATTGAAGCAAGATCAACTAGAGCCAGCTGGGTTACTCTCCCATCCACCCAAATATTTTTCAGCTCAAAACCTACAAGAAGTTGCATGTTTTTTCCATCTCAGAAATGCCTTTCTTGCTCTTCTTGACTTCCTTCAGGAGGTGAAAGAGTTGAAGAAATCAGAAACACGAGGCACCACATCTAGAATAAAAGCAAAAGGTCTAGAAAAGCAATATCTACTAATTTGCCTGGGCCTTGACCAACTACTCCTTAATTCATAAAGCTCATCAAAAAGATGTCTTGTAAGATGGGAGAAAGGTGAAGTGCTAGTCCCTGTGAATCAGTAGGGCGCACTTAAAGGAGCTGAAGTGATTTCTGAAGTAGAATCTGAAACTGCATCTCATCCCTCATGGTTTCTTCTAGGGTAGCTCACGAACGTTTATTTAGAAATCACATCATATCTGTATTTGTTGGAAGTTTGTGTCACCTTTCTGGAAAGGTGTACCAGGGCAGTGAGACCTCCTTGGTCTTGCAGAGAGGATTTTCTTCCTGCTGCTTACACAAGATTTATCAATAACAGTGCCAAACATGCAAAACGCATCCAAGCTAGTGACATAAGCTTTACAGTACTAAGCTGTTGAGAATGGGAGATGGACTGTGATATACAGGCATAGCTAACCCATAGACGAAGAAACACATAACAAGATTTCCTTTTGTCCCCTTCCCTAAGCACAGGGATTGTGACAACTAGCTGTCCCTTCTCTGCTGATCTCTTTTCACAAGCCTCACCAAAGGGATCAAGTCTAGCCAATGCAGGTTCGTGAAAGGCAGGTCCTGCCTGACTGACCTCATCTCCTTTATGACAAGGCGACCTGCCTGGTGGATGCAAGAAAGGCTGCTGCCAAAGCCCACCTAGACTTCAGCAGAGCCTTTCATGCTGTCTCCCACAGAATCCTCCTGCAGAAGCTGGCAGCCCGTGGCTGGGACAGCTACACTCTTCACTGGGTAAAGAACTGGCTGCAGGGCTGGGCCCAGAGAGTGGTGGTGAATGGAATTGCAGCCAGTCAGGAGAGCTGTGCTCCTCAGCAGTCAGTATTGGGGCCAGTCCTGTTAAAAGGTGTTACTGATGATCTGGATGAGGGGATTGAGTGCATCCTCAGGACACCTGCTGATGACACCAAGCTGGGAGGAAGTGTCAACCTGCCTGGGGGTAGGAAGGCCCTACAGAGGGGTCTGAACAGGCTGATCGATGGGCTCAGGCCAACTGCATGAGCTTCAGTAGGACCAATTGCAGAGCCATGCCCTTTGATCACAACTCCATGCGTTGCTACAGGCTTGGAGCACAGTGGCTGGAAAGTTGCACACAGAAAAAGGATCTGGAGGTGTTTCTTCTCAGAAAGTGGTGAGCCATTGGCACAGGCTGCCCAGGGAAGTAGTTAGAGAGTCACTATCTCTGGAGGTGTTTAAGAATCATGAAGACGTGACACTGAGGGATGTGGTTTAGTGGGCATGACGGTTACACTAGATGGATGAGCTCAGTGGTCTTTTCCAACCTTAAAGATTCTATATTGAGTAGAATAAGCAGAGGCAAGTGAATGGGCACAACACCAAGTATGATGGGCCCCACTTGTGTGATGGAGAGGGACCACAGCATACAGCCCTTCTGGCCCATCTCATCAGTCCCACGCAGCACCTTTCACCTTAAAAATTTCAAGATGGAAAAGATTTCTCTTGGAGGCATCCGGTTTCACAGATTATACTCCTAGAAAATAAGCCTTTCAATTCTGACTTTGATCTGACTCTGAAGATGCTGATACTTCAAGTCAACAGGAACTCCATGAGGTTAGCTCCTTAGTAGACTCGCCATGTTTTCTGAGCAGCTGACCTTGAGGTCTCCAGAGGAACGGTGCCTCTCTGTAGAGTTTCAGCAGCACAGATCCTTCTTCAGTGCTTACTTTAAAATGGATTTGGGATATCCCAAATCCTAAACCCATCATTTCTGCACAGAGGAAGAATGTGATTTGTGATACAGTGAACAAGGAAGTTCATTAGTTTAACTACTAATATTGAGTATTATTAGAAATCCAACCTGCTACAACAAACCTCTATCTATTTTTCTTACTTTGGCCAGTGAACTTCTGATGAACAGATGTCTTCTAAAGCTTTAGAAGACATCTGAAGTACAATATAAAGAACAGGAAACATGCAAGGACTGAGAGTTTTTGTTTTTTTTTTTCTGAATATATATCACTCAAGGAAAGAGAGTGCATGAAAGCCTCTCTGAGCAGAGCCCTACTTCTATCATATCTCAAAACATCTAACTTCTAGAGCCGAACAAAGTGTAGCAGACAAAATAAATTTAGCACTTGAGAACTGCAGACAAGCAAGGTATCACGTCTTACATGGGAACATGTAACAACCATCATTGAAAGAAAACAACTTGCTACTTTAAGAATCATCTGCTCACAATGTTCTCCAAAAACACGAAGCATCACTTTGTGTGGTATTTGCAGTGAAGTTTGACAACTTTACAAACATGAGTCACCATTAAAATTTGCAATTACTCTAAGATATATTCAGGCGGATTTCAAACCAGGAAACGGACTCTTGCCTCTATTTCCCTCTGTATAAAATCTTTCCCACTAGCACAATTACAACCACCCTACTTGTTAGAGCAAGTGAGTGCTTAATTGTGAAAAGTAATCGATTTATTTATTCGTTTTAATTTAACAGCCTCCAGACACCTACTGGTGCTGGTTCAGCTGGGAGGGGTTAACCACTGTAAGCACTTAAGGCTTTATTTTTATTTATTGATTACGCTATTATGTTAATCTTGCAGGTAGGAAATGTCAATAAAACAAGAAGAAAAAAAAAAAGAGCACATTTTCAGTAATATTTACCAGTCATGCTGCTGTCTCTGTTTATTCCATTATGAAGTTTACAGTGAACAAATGCTGCATCAAATAACCACGATCCAAAGAGGTTCAAGATGCTGTTAACCTTTGGCCTGCGAGGAGCTGGCAGTGGCCGTGGCTCAGAACTTGTCTGGTTTGGGCTAGAGAGCGGAGAAGTAGAGGATGGTTGGTGCTGCACTTTGGAAGCATGTGCAGTGGTTGCCTGTTTGAATGGAAGAACAAATCAACTCCCAGGAAAATGAAAATCACTTCCTCCGACCAAGGGAGCCCTCCGACAGGACAAGTACATAAAGACAGAATGCGAAATCTTACAGTGCTGGTTTTCATTGTTGCTTTATTCACAGTCACGGCCCGATGCCTTCGGTTGTGGGGTGGGGTGGTGTTGATGGCGGTGCTCTGGGGCATGCTTAGCCTGTTCACTGGGGTGGGCGGTGCGCTGTCTGAGCGGGGTCGTGAAATGCCTGCAAGAATCCAGCAAGCTCTCAGCACCTCTTCTATGAGCTCACACAGCAGCGCAGTTACTCAGCCTTTGGACCTTCTGTAAACAAACTAGCCTTCCCTCCGCCCCCACTTCCATGAGCAGACATAACAAGAAAGACATTTTTCCCTTTTCCTGGCAAAAATAAATGCCCAAACAGAAGAGAATTCTGGTTGCGTTAGATAAACGAATGTTGAACAGAAAACCACGACTTCAGAACCTGGGAAAATGCACACAGGAGTACAAAGCCTAGGAGCAGGCAGGGGGAAAGGTGCAAGGGTCACCTGCCAAAGCCAATTTAACAGCTCACTCCTGCCAAACATCAGCTGCACCTCACCTTTGCCCTTCTTTTCCAACCTACATCCCACAGCCCATTCTGAGGCAGCTCTAGGATGTCTGACCCTCAGTCAGCTCACTAAACTAAGACAAAACCAATACACAGTGCAGCATTCTGCTGTTTTAGTGAGCTGCTTCAGCTCACTGAACAAACACTACAGCCAGTGCAAAGGATGGCTAAGAAAGCTGAGCAAGCTATAATTTTCTGGCAGCAAGAAGTTAGATCAGCAATCTCACACAGCCCAGCCTGGGGGAAGCATTTGAAGTGTGTGAGAAGTTACTCTTTCTAGTCACAGATTGTGAAATAACTAGCTTAGAAATTCCCTCTGCCAAACTTGCAGTGACAAACAGCACTTCTTCCCATTTCAGTGAATACCAGCCCCTCATCCTCCATCTGAAAAACTAAGTGCAAAACTGCAGCAGGTCTGAAGACTGGACACAGTTTTTTGACTACGTTGAAATACTCAAATGCTTCATGTACACAGCACAGAACAATGAACTCCTGCTGAACCATTACTGCTGGGCCCCAAGCAGAGGTGATGTATGTACTATGAAACTTATTCCTTTGGTACAATTTGTTATTTGAGGGGGTGGAAAGTCAGGTGGAACACTTTGCCAAATGCACACATCACCTAAGCGTGTACCAGAGAGGGCAAGATAAAAACAATGTGCTTCAATGTTGGTGTAGTAACAGGATTTCTCGTTAGCCTTAGCTTAATTCATCTATCTGCCCAGGACACACTGTGTGTGTGTGTGCTGTATTTGATATCACCAGCAGCTCTGCTGTGCCCAAGAGCTACATTTCTTTGTTGGGCTTTTTTGTTGTTGTTTTTTTTAATTCAGCTTGCACAGACAGGAAAGGACTCTCTCCCTGTTAATGCTCAGATTGCAATTTTTATTTCTTTTATTATTATTTCAGTGGAGATTCTCAAATTCGTCACAGGTTAGTAGAGTGATAGAGTAATACAAAGATGTTTTTATGAAGCAAAATATGGCCTTTCCTATATATAGTTTTCCTTTCACAACTTCCAATAGTATTTGACTACTGAACATTCAGTATCTCAGATGTAGTACTAGTAAATAAGGAATTTTAATGATAGCTAAAGTTGGTGGCAAGAAATCTGAAAGAAGCACAGTACCCACAACCCCTTTTAAAAGTCACAATCCCTTCATAGAACAGCCCCAGGCTGTGGAAGTGACAACTGACCATCGGCTCTTTTCTGCCATTTGGTAGCTTTTTAAACAGTGCTATTCCTACCAAAGTGAAAAACACAGCAACCAAAGCTTGTTTGCACAGGGGAACAGGGTACCAACAGAGCCTACTTTCTCAGCCTATTTTTTCTCCTGCACAGTTTCTGTACCTGCTCAACTGCAGTCCAGTAGCAGCTCACACTTCTGGCACATGGCAACACTTGCTTGCACACATTTAAAGAAAAAAAGCAGGAGACAGGTGGCTTTTCTGACCTTAGAATAGCACATCAACTCTGAAGAATTTTCAGTAAGACTGAAGGGTACTTAGAATACTGCCTTACATTTCAAGTGCTTTACAATGTTACTTAAAAATTAGCAGTCAGTGCTTATATCTAACCTCATCTTTCAGGGAACCTGAACAACTCCGTTACCAGGAGATGCAAAGAAACAAAGCTTCTTCTCAGCAGCAGCATTCAAACCATTCCTGAACTAGGGGCAACTGCCAGCTGCAGAACAAGTACCTGAAGATGCCAATCAAAAATCAATACCTACCAAGAAATGGGCACCGCACACAGCTGCTGCCACAAAGTCACTAAGCAAAGTTGTCAGTGCTCACAACATGCTAAAGTGTAACACTTGCATTGCTGGTCAGATAAAAGGAGAAAGAAGCCTTATTTGGGGGGGAGACATTGATGCTGGACTCGACATTTAATGAAAACATTTTTGGCATTCGTTTAACACTAAGGTCGACTGCAACTTTCAAATATAACTACTGTGTACACAGACAGTTATTTACAAGTGGCTTCAGGTCCCTTCCCTACCAATTTTAGGCTGTACTCGCAAATGACAAATGGTCACATCTGTTTTCTGAAGAATCCAGATTAAAAAAAGAGAAGAAAGTAGTGACCAGTTACTGTTCCCAGCTACCCACAGGTAGGTCGAAAGCATTACCTAGGAAAGCATCCACTAAACAGCTGATCCCACGCATGGCACGGAAGAATATTTGAGGCAGATGCTTAAGGCAGGGGTACTGATTCAGCTCTTGAGTCATCCCACTCACATTCAGAAACTGCTCCTGAAATTTGGGGGTAGAACTAATAATGGCTGGGTTACTCAAATCCACAGGATTACTGCACACAGAAAAAAAGAGGATATGTTTCAGTCAGTTTAAGGACAGTTTTTAAGATTTCAAGAATGCTTAGACATGTAATGCTTTAAGGCAATTAATTAACAGCAACACGTGAGATCATCAAATAAAAAACCCTCAAAAGGTCAGCATCTTCTGCCAGTATTTTTTCTAATAGAGACTTTTTTGTTGCTTTTACTCCATCACAGGAGTCACGGAAGTCCATTTTTCCTTCCTGGTTTAATAGTGGCACACTGTGTTCAAACATTTAAAAAACAACAACAAAAAATTCTCTATTTTAAAAAGCTTTAAACATTCAAATAATCTTAATAAATTAAGACCCAGAGAGCAAGAGCACACCCTGCAGAGAACAATCCTGCAGTTGCAGTAGTGTTCAGGACTTCTGAGCTCCATTTTTAAGATCTTACATAGTTAAGATTCTTCCCAAAGGGTAAGTGATAAATTACACATTGTCAGAAAAAAATAAAGTGAAAGTGAGGGAGTAGGTTGTAAAAACTTGAGGTTTTTCCTGCCAAATACAAATGCTGCACCATCAAGCCTGGATTGGGAAGACACTACAGAAACGCAAAACTGCTCTCAGAAATGAAGAATAAATTTTAACTATTAAAATAAGTAAATTTTAAACCTAAATAAGCGTTAGGATGATTTTAGAGGAAAAAGTCAATTACGCTGTCCATTGGGAACATGAATGTGATGCCTTTCCAACACTCCTCAGAACAAAGCACCCACTTGGTTCTGCTACAAATTTGAGGAAGGATAATGTAGATGTTAAAATTAACCTATGAAGCTTTCCTTATAAAAGCAAAGAGATACACCCATTTTAGAAATAATCTTTTGTAGGTTAGATTTAACGCCCTGCAAAGCAAATGGAAGCAGCGCACATCTCAGTTACTGTTCTGCTCTTCCTGTTTGCTAGCTCAGAGAAACACAATTCTATTGAAGTCCTGTTTTTAAGATCCTCCAAAATGCCACATAGCAAAAAACACTTTTTAACTGAATTTGTTAACTCAGAACACAAAGTGGTGTGCTGAGAACGGAGCGGCCCACCACAGCTTTGCCCTGCACTGCTGCAGGGCTCTTGTACCATGCATTTCTCACTCTTTGTTCTACTTCAGTACATCAAGCTCAGCAGCCTCCAGAGAAATTTTTCATTTGAAAATCTTCAGAAACGATGCAAGAACACACAGAATGGATGGTTGTAGCTACAATACCTCAGCATGTGTAAAAAGCGAAACCAAGTTTGTGCGATGCACTCATTGTCCATTTCAGGAGGAATCAGACCAGCATCTTCTTCAGGAATTTTAAACGGAGGAAACGAAGGTCCATACGTGAAACGCAGCAATCTAGAAAGCAAGTCAGACACGTCTGTCATGCTCTTAATACTCCTCAAAATGTAACAGTGCATCAAAGCCTCCAAGAAATGAGCAGGAGGCCACAAGAGAACTACAGCAACACGATACCACGAGGACAATGGCTGAGACAAGTGCTTTGGGATCCTTGATGCTTAGCCTCTATGAGCTGCTGCTGTCTGATTTGATTCCTGCTTCATCCCCAGCTCTGCAAACTTTGCTCACTTCCCTGACCAGCATAATCTTGGTGTTTTCTAAAAGCATGGAAGAGAGAAAAGCAGTGCCTTCTGAAATTCCTAACAATTTCCACAAACTACTTTTTGGTTTCCCTAAGTTAAATGGTCTTGTAGCACCATTTCTCACTTCAGGTGTTGCGGAAGTCCTGCTTACTCCTGAAGTTAAAGAGCCTGAGTTACCATTCACTGCAGCCAATTCATGCAAAAGACAGTCACAGCATGTAGGGAACCACAGTCTGTCATGATGACTTGTTTGGGCAGAAAAGTAGATGAACTTTAGGATGAGGCCTTCTTTAAGTCCAAAACAGAAATACACATTCCCATATTGAGCAGAAGCCACTTTGCAGTGTGCCACGCTGGATGCCCCAGCACCCATTTGCACTTGGTGCCCCAAAGGCAAGCTCCTATAGGGTTCTGCTGCAAAAAAAACCCAAGAACCTCATCATGAACCTAATCAACCGCCCGGTGAATCCTAGCATCAGCTTTGGCTTGCACTTCTTGCTAAGTCACGCCCCACATCTGTGTGCTGCAGAAGAACACTGCTTCACAGTTCCTCTTGTATGGGCTGCAAGAAACCAGCTCCTCCAGGGAGCTGATAGGATCTTAATTGAAATTCGAGACTTACTCAAGAATGACTACGAACAGAAATAAGTTGTAATGCACAATCAGTTAAAACAGACTTACAGCACCCTATATGGGGAAAAGCAGTTCCTATTGGTATGGCAGCACAAGAGATCTTGTTTTATTCATCACAGCCATGGACACAGATTAACACTGCATAAGGGTACGAAGTTCCAAATATAATTTGCTATCTGGCTTTGAGATCCTTACTTGTGGCTGATGGATGACAACTCAATTCAGACAACAGTTCACTAGGACAGCACTTCAACTGTTTGAAGCTTTTATTTTATTCAAGTATTAAAAATTCATCTTAAATGCACTACACTTAAAGTTAGCACCAGAGGAGTTCAGTTTGCTAGATATAAACCAACATTACTATGCAGCAGATCAGCAAAATAAACATTACAGAAATCCTGCAGATTACTGTGAATCAACAGAGCTAAGACTGTTAGTCAACAGTGAAGGATAAAATTTGGGCATGAAGTGCATGGAACAGAAATGCCAACGCATGTTTGGATTCAGAGCTGCGCTTTTCAGATCAGTGAATCATAAAATATCTTCTGTTACGCAATGCTGCATCGAACAAACAAGAAATAGCTAAAGAAGTAGTGTGCGAAATACACAAAACTTGCATTGAGGCTTTGTTTCCCACAAAGGTTTAACAATTATCTGCATAATCTGGAAACATCTATTTACACTTGATTTTTAATAAGTAATTAAAAAGCAAGTTTTCAGTATTTAATTTTAATACATTTTCAAACTTTCATGCAAATCACTAATAAGTCTCAGGGGAGACTCATCCCCCTGATCCTCACTTCAACATCTCCAGGAGGATGAGATTTGCCCCACAAAGACTTCACAGCACAAAGAGCCCAGCATTATCAGTACTGATGCTCTCCTCACTGTTTGAGGCTTCCTGCTACAGCCCAGCCTCCCCTGCAGCCCCCAGTTCCTCACAGCGTGGCCTGGTGCTGCTCCTGTGCAAGAAGTCTGCAGCCTGCAACTGGCCCCTCACATCCCCACAGCCAGCCCATAGCATCGCTGCAGCTTTACAGAGCAGGAGATGCCTCACACACAGGCACAGCTCAGTGGTGATAAGCACCTCATCATCTCGGTGATGCCTGTCACACACACAAATTGTAATTCTACACTAATGCTAATGACTCATTCCTCACAGAACATAATATAAAAGTCAGCGATGGAGACTGATACACGTTCACACTGAGTAAAATGCTGATTGTTGGAGGAAGGCTGAGATTATGCAGTAACAGGGACAAATCCATTTAGACAATTCACTTGCAGAATGAAAATACATACGTGCCCAAACCATAAGAGCCAAGAGCATTTGTAAAATCTCTTATTAAGCACTTCGTTTTGCACATTCACTCTGGGATCACTGTGCATTCCAGAAACACGAAACTCCAGAGAAATCAAGCTGTGATTGTAGCAGCAGGTGTCTATCCCTTTGTGCACAACTTCTCCTACCTGGAGGTAAGAGCACAGATGACCTTGCTCCACTGCTCCACTACTGCAGGGTGATGCCGCCAGTTGGCCACCATCTCTTTGGCAGTTTTCCAGTAAGGTGGCGTTGGAAAGCACCGTGTGCAGGCCAGTAACCACACCTCAAACAGCACGCCAATAAGCTTCTCAGCCAGATTTTCAGCAATGCCACCTTATAGCAGAAATGAAGCATACTTTTAGCGAGTGCTCAATCTAAATAACTTCAGACATCTCCTCAAGGATTATTTTGATACTAAAGGACTCTCACAACCCTCACAGAATCACAGAATGGCCAGGGTTGGAAGGGACCTCAAGGATCACGAAGCTCCAACCCCCTGCCACACACAGGGCCACCAACCTCCCCATTTAATATCAGACCAGGCTGCCCAGGGCCCCATCCAACCTGGCCTTGAACACCTCCAGGGATGGACGGGGCAACCACAGCCTCTCTGGGCAGCTGTTCCAGCACCTCACCACTCCCTCTGTAAAGAACTTCCCCCTGACATCCAACCTCAATCTTCCCTCCCTCAACTTGAAACCACTTCCCCTTGTCCTGCTGTTATCCACCCTTTCCAAGAGTTGATTCCACTTCTGTTTGCAGGCTCCCTTTAGGTACTGAAAGACTGCAATGAGGTCACCCTGCAGCCTTCTTTTCTCCAGGCTGAACAAGCCCAGCTCCCTCAGCCTGTGTTCATAGGGGAGCTGCTCCAGTCCCCTGATCATCTTTTTGGCTCTCCTCTGGACCCTCTCCACAATTGCATCTCACATATTAGATTTCAGTTTAAGCAATAACTGTAAAGATTCCCAATCTTTTCATCATATTTTTCATCATTTAAGGTAATTCCCCATTGCTTCATACAGAACTTTTTACAAGCCCAAAGGTAACAGAGAAAACCCAGCCACATGCTCGTGTCACTAACAGATACTGGGAATTCAGCTACTGACCTTAGGCTGTCTTCTTCTGCACACAGAATATTTGATGTCTTATTCATTTTAAGTAAGGTATAAACTGATAACTGTAGGCAGGTAATTTCTGCAGGCAGGCCAAACTGGAAGGCACGTATGGCTTCCAGTGAAACTAACAGGGAACAATGTTATCTACACCCTTCACTACAAACTTTGTGTACTGAGTCCACTGTTTGGCAAAAACATATTTTGGAAAACTGACTCAGCTCTGAAGCACTCAATCTTCTCTGGCAGTGCTTTATTTTGGAGTATTGTAGCAGAATTAGGAGTGAGCTATTGCACTCTGGTGGCTACTACAAGCTTTTAACACGTTTCCCCAAATTCCCACAGCAGTTCAACATCCAGCAGAGCCAAAGCATTTTCTAGTAATTGGATCAAATGAAAGTCTAACACAAACCTTGCACAGTTGGAGCTGCTAGAAGAGTATCATTAATCTGAAGAAGAAATAACAACAAAACCTCCCACGTTTCTCTTGCCATAATTGTTGATTCACGAGCCAGTTTCTGGACTGCTTTCAAAACTTGCAGGCACAGCCTAATCTGACTAGATCCTGGGTCTGGCCTGCAAGAGAAGGAAAACATTACTTGAGTCTCCAAAGAGGAAATGGAATACACCATAGAGCAGCATGTTCAGTAATCAGAACTTTGAGCAATTATAAGAGGAAACATCAGTATGACTGAACCAGAGCCAAGAACATGAACTAATTTGCGTGTATGCATCACAGCTGTGCCTCTGAGCATCCTAACTCTGTCTTAACAAGCACAAGGTGTACCGTAATGCTTTTCTTTACACAAACTCACCGACACAGAGTGAACATTTTAACCAGAGAAAGTATAATGTCTTACAACAAGAAAATATTTACTAGGACAAACAATGCAAATGCTAAGACACCTTTCATTGTTTGATATTTAAGTGAGAAGAAAGTGTTGAATTTAGAAGAAAACATGTTAAAACTTCTTCCTTGTTCACCTCTTGCTTCCGAATGCACACCCAATTCTTGCCTTGAATTTCTGGCATTTAGGAAAAAGAAAATCTTGAAGAAAGTCATTAAAAACGGAAATTAGACTAAAAGAAGAAGGGATAAGGAGGGAAGAAAGGAAAGAAGTTGGCAGTATGAAGTTTTCCCTACTTAAAGAACCAGTTACACACTGCCTCTGCTGAGTCACGCAGCACAAGGTGTTGCATGCGCAGCAGGCTCTCTTCAGTTTGCGCAGGGCAGAATGGGGACAGAACAGTTACATGAAGTGCTCTGGAGAGTATCCGAGGACACTGGTAAACACATCTAAGCACGCCCAAAAACTTAAGGAGTGAAAGAATGAAGAATGAAAGAGCTTACTGATTTAAGCGTGCGATATATGTGAGCCATTTTTTTACTTGCAAGCTTAAATTTCAAGTTGTAAGCTTAAGTCATCCTACCAGTTGCTAATAAAGAGAATCACAAAGGTATGACCATTCACCAACCCACTAAGCAGCACTGCTAGAGCCCAAGCACTGCCAGCGCAATGCAAACCACGAGTGGCTCACACAGCGAGCTCTCAAGAACGTGCAGATCCACTAGACAAGGATCTGCTATTTTCAGGGAACAGCAGCTCAAATTGAGATCACGTACTGATAGATGCTTTTTAAAAGGATCACCAGCTCTTATCTGTGCAGTATAAATATACTGTATGCCAGTACTGGAAGTAAGATTACAAAGAGACAGTGCCTAGAGCAAAACTGTGGAGCAGTCACAGTTCAGAACGCCAAGGGGCTGTTTGTGCTGCTGCTCCTAACAGATCATCTTGGTAAAGCAACAAAGCTGGGGACAAGCAAGCCTCTGTTATGGCACTGCTTTTCCCCCCATGCAACAAAGCAAACTTTTTAAGCAAAGAATACCCTTATTTTGTCATTCATTATGTTTCAATGCCTGTCTCAAGAATTGATTCCCTAAGATTTTAATGAATTAATATTAAGGGATGTACAAATAGGAGCTCCTGGTGACTAATGGGAAACTTCTGAACAGAAGTGGGAAAGGCAGCTCCGTAGCTTTCACCCCTTTATCAGTTCTTTTTTCTCGACAAAGTCAATTGAATGGCAAACTTCAGCTGCAACATTCTGCAGGCTTATTTCCAGAGATTTCTCCAGGACCCGTCCTTATGGTTCCCACACCTACACTCAGCAAGAATTGCTCCCAAAATTTTATACATAAATTAGAAGTTACCAGAAAGGCCTGTTATGCTTGGCCAGCCGCACATCCTGTGGCCTCTCAAAAGATTCCAGACACCTGAGAGCAGACCCCAGGGCCATGTCTACAACCCTATATTCCACAGGGCAGGGAAAAGAGAGCTTTCATGATTTCTTTCCATGGTTCAAGCAAACTGAAATCTTACCTAAGAGTAATAACTACCTCAGTTAAGTTGTGTGCTACGCTCCCTGAGCATCACAGCATTGCTAGAGATGGACAGCCGGGGGGGCCTTGAGGAGTGCTCAACTACATCATGAAAAGAAGTCCTCCAGTCAGCAGGGCAGACAGGTCAGTGCTGCAGGGAAAGATGCACTTGTTCCTTAGTGTCTGACAGACAGAAGAAAAGGAGTTGGACTTGCTCTTCTTCCAGTGTTTTTATTTTGTCAGCACCACACTATTTCATGAACATACAGAACATGTAAACAGCTGCTTCAGCTGGATGTTCAAACTAAAATGGTTTATGATACACATCTGCTTTGTATCTGGTGAGTACATATCACTGATACACCACAACTCTGAACCACCACCTCTAAGGCAGCCAAGCATCTGCTGCACTGTCAGGACACCAGGCCAAGGAAGGAAGCTGTTGTAACCCCAAACCTCTACATGACACAGGTTTGCAATTAGAGCTTCGTGTTTCCTGCTACTTTGGAGACTTACAGGAAATAGTTCAATATATTACCAATGTATATCAGTATATTGTAGCATAGGTTGCTACAAGAGTTCCTGGGTAAGCATGTACAAGTGCTTATCAGCACCAGGCACCCGCAGCAGCTTGGTACCAAAAGTAGACTCTTCTCCCTCTACACAGACATGTAAGAAAATGAGTCCTTCCTTTCTCTCAAAGAATTTGCACACAACATAATTCTGTATTTAATGTTTGTTACATCATGTTTCTACATTGCTCAACTGAAGGAAACACTTTAAGATCTTCTTCCTGAAAAGGCACCAGGTACAACAGAAGGAAAAAAAAAAACAAAACAAACACCAAGCACAGCCTTTCAGATACATGTCAAGAGCTTGGGAAAGAAAAATAAGAGAGATCTTATGCTTTGTGGTGTGCACACAGGTTTACAGTCATGATTTCTCTGCTCAGCCTGTATCTAGACGTCAGTTGTTTCATTCAGCAGACATCACACGTCATCTGCCATCCTGCATCAATCTCAATATATGAAGTTGGAGCAGAAGCATAGACCAGTAGTAGTGTCAGCAGCACACAGGAAACAAAACTGACTGTTAACAGGGCCTCTATCACATGGCAAAGGAACACAGGAAAAAGCTGCTTATCAAACAGAAGAGTGCATTCTCCACTGGGCCAAGGAAATAAGTGTTTCTGGACTGAGCAAATTCCATTCTGCACCTATTAAAGACCTGCACCAGCTCTAGCAGGACAGACATCCCTCAAGGCTTCTTTAACAACTGCCACATTTTCCAGCACCCAGTGTTTTTGACACAGTAAACATGTCAACACAGCACATGAAGGTGCTCAGCAGTCAAAGGACCTTCTATATCAATTCTGTGTGCCACCGCAATGCTGTTTTAGACCAGTATGTATTATTGCATTGTAAAAATAATCACTGTGTTTAGTTAAAATGATCTGGTGCTTAAAGTGAGAGCACAGGTCCCAGAACCTGCATCAATTGCTTTCAGAAGAAAAAGATACTGATGAATAAGGATTCTAAGATTAAATATCTCCTCTGTTTGAGAGCTGCTTATTGAGAAACAATGACTAAAGATCCCAGATAAAGGAATCAGCAGTGTAACAAAGCCCTCCCCAAAAAAAGACAATGTCTCCAAGAGAGTGAACAATTCAAAGATACTGAAGACATCTGAAAATTATCTTATTAACTGCAAAATATTTGAAACTTGTGCATAAGGTGTGCATAACTTGTGCATTCAGGGTCACGGCTTGAAACTGGAAAGACAGCAGTTCTTTGTTCTTCTTGGACACAGGTTCACAGCAGGTTACTACACACTGAGTTCTGGTTTTATTCTTATGGAGTCCCATGACAAAGCCCAGCAAGGCATCAGCCAGCTCTAGGCTAGATGCCAGCAGCCCAGGAAAGGAGTGACTGTGTTTCTTCACCTTCCTTGGGTAGTCACCAAGAAATGACCAGTAGAGACAGCTTTCTGTGGAAACCTGATCTGAAGCATCCTTTCTTTAAATTTCTTCCCTCCACTGCTTCCCTGACTGTCCTTTAAAGGGAATTAAAACATCTTCCACTGTGCATTTAGAGGAATTAAAACTCCAATTAAGTTGCAGAATTTGAAACAATCAAACAGGAACGACCTCTTCATTTGAGCTTGTATGAATTCCTCTTCAAAGCCCTTTATCAGTACAACCTTCAGATGAAGTTAAGTAACCCAAGCAGGGTTTTGAAGGCCACTCACAGTGATGCAGCATTCTGCAAAGTAGGTTGTTCAGCAGAGGTCTGGAGGTACCAGACCTGAAGTAATTTCAGGAGCTAGTACCTAGGTACTGTTTCACAGGGAACTACTAAGACAGCTTTTTCTTTATTCAGCCTGTATTCTGCACCATTAGGCCCATTTGTCATAAACTACACGTGAAATCTAACATTGAGAGCACTCGAGGCAACACAACTTTTTGTCTAAGAGGTAGGAGTATGCGTATGAACATCACTGTCCAATGATGTTCAGGGTAACGTCAGGCTGATAGATAGCAAGCACTTCCATAGGGCTCCTTGAAAATGATCAGTGAAACATGATCAATACGATTATGTTCATTTAACAGGCAGCAAATTCTGGCAAACTTGCAGGGAGCAGCTTGTGTCTACTCTTCTGATGTGATGGAAGAAGCTGTAAGTCAACACAGCATGGGATGGCCACCACATGCTTTTACTTACCTCATTTGTACACATTATTAGCAGACAGTCACATGATTTAGTTTTTTTGTTTGTTTGTTTTTTTAATCTCCCCCCAGTCATGTAATAATAATGGTTCTGAAGTGATTAGTTACCTAAACACAGAAGCAACAAGGCACGGATGGAGTGAATCCCTGTAACTTGGCTACAATAACAGCCTCACTTAAACAAGAGCCTGCATGGCTCATCACGTCCTTCTGACACACTGCCTGCCGACCATGGCTCTGGATGCCTGTGGATCTCTCCCACCCTAAACACCACTACCCTGACACTCACCTTGGTACAAAGAGATTTTGGAGATGTTTGAGAATGCTTTGAACATAAAGGTTTGGTTCCTTAATAACTGGTAAAGGAATCGAGTCCTTAGGTAACACAAGAGCCATAATCCAGTCTGTATACACATCCACACAGTACTTCACGGTGTCGCCATCCAGGGGCAGGGTCAGCCCGTAACAAACCACCTCCATCGTCCATTTTACCTAGGAATAAAGTGAAGGTAATAACAGTGAATTTTAGACAGTAAAGGATGATTAACGCACACTAGCTCTAATGTAAAGAGAATTTCTTTTATCACACAACTGCACTGATCTGATGGACACACAAATTAGAATCACCGAATCATTAAAGCTGTAAACAGTCTTTAAGATCACCAAGTCCAACTGGCAACCTATCCCTACCGTGCTCAAGTTAATGACTCGGTGTTCTCATGCAGCCTTGTGATTTCAAAAAGAATCTCTTCAGTCTAAATCATAGAAAGAATTCCTCAGAACACACAAAGAGCTGGATGATCATAAACTGATGTAGTAGAAGACTTGCAGATTCTAGCAAATAAACGCTCATATAATACCAACACTTACAGTCACACACTTGCTTCAGCAAATACAAAGGCTGCTCTACAAAGGCTTTAAAGCGTTAACCAACTCAAGCCTTTGAGTTTCCCAACCCCTTCAGCCTGCACTTTGGGTATAATAGCTCAGATAAGCACCAAACACCACGCATCGCTTCCTACTAGGCCATGAAGCACACAGTTGTCACAAACTGGCTGTACAAACATTACACAGATTGGTAACCTAAAAACACAGCACATTTACAAAAACCTGGCTTATCAAAGTGATTTTCTACAGCCTCTTAAAAGAGACCCTTAGCACGAAGAGAACTATGGCCGTGGTGATGGAGGCCACAGGAATCACTTACTTCTTTGTCTGTTTTCAGCAAACTCTCGCTCCCAACCGACGATGTGATCAGAGCCTGCCCCAGGGGGCGCACCACCGCATTCGCCACTTCTCTGCCCACGCTCTCAGGATAGCTGTGAAGCACACTGGTGTTACCCTGATCATTTTGAATGACAAGATGCAAGGATCTCCACTCTGAGTACATAGTGCCTCTATGCTACAAACCAAATAACACCTGGAGGGGCAAGAAAGAAGAAGAAAGTAGAAGCATCTATGAAATTAACAGAACTGAACTTTTTGCCATTGTAAATTCAGTATATGAGCATCTACACCATGCCTTTGAAATCCTGTAAGTGAATCAAACAGCTCTTGTTTGACCTTAGTGTCTTTTAACAAAAAAAATAATATTTTGTGATATTTAATAAAATATTTATAATATATTTATGATATTCAATAAAATAAAAACTCCAAATACTAAAAGAATCAAAAGTTACCCTGGGATTCAAAAGCTCTCCTAATGGGAATTCTGCATACTGACTCCCCCTCCTTTTAAGTTCAGTTAGGAACTTACAGCCTGTTTGTGACACTACAAGCCTCAGGAGAAGCAGCTCATGACTTCAGCTGGTGCAGTCCATGCTGTCAAGACGCTTTCTTACAAAGTGCTCATAGCTAAACAGAGAACTGCTCCAGAAATATTCAAAATTAAGGCAAGCAACAGCTGTGTTCACACCTTATGCCCTTTTTCAGTTCAACAGTAGTTAAAAATACATACCAGGAAACCGACAGAAATCCTCACTCATTAGGAACATCAAATCCAGCCTCTTCCTACACTCCCAGTATTTCTCCTGCAGCACCCAAATCTGCTGAGAAATGTGACTAACTGATGAACAGAAGTGTGCTGACCTGAACTGACAGAAGGACTGACTGAGCCCTCACAGAGTGCTCACTTAAACCACAGATGGCCTCACAGTTGCGACACAACCCCACGTGTGCTCCTGTACCTGGCGCACTCACATACGCACCGGCGAGTTTCAAACCCTGCTGAAGTCAGTGCACACAGCCTCACCTGGCAGCACCTGGCAGCTCAGCCAGCACAGATGTCTTGATCCAGCCAGCAGCCGTCCCAGCAGACAGGACCTGATCTGATGGAGGACAGATGAAGACCTGTGCCTCACAGAGGAGCCGGGAGAACACACATCTGGGAAGGGTGCAAGGAGCATTCCCTGCGGTGGCAGCACCCTGCAAACCTGCTCTGAGCAGCACAGGCGCACAGCAGCACGAGCCTCAGACCAGCACCACCTCCCTCCTTCTATTATCAGTTATTTGAGCCAGCGACCACGTGAACAGCACAGCACAAGGCAGGCAGGGCTGGCACCGAGGAAAAGCAGGAGGGCATGCAGCAGCCACAGCACAGATCTGCTCACGCTGCCACAAACAGCGCTGCAGGGACGGCTCACCAACAGCTGCTGGGCATTGCAGGAACTACTTAGTTACATAGGGCATGTTTTCAGTGCCTCCCTTCAGTATTCCTTGGCAAGAAACCAAACAAGCCAGGCCTGGAAATGCACCTAGTTAGGAACAAGCCGCCATTTAAACAGGTCTGCCTATTTAGCTGATCACCTGAATGCTGATTTACACCTAAAACTCTACATAAAAAGCTTGATGACTCCTTTATGAGGAGGCAGCACATCTTAGTTTCCTAAACTACCTCCTTCCTGGTTTGAGGCAGCAGCAACGCATGCTTTCCTGATGGTAAATAACCACAGCAGGCACAGCTGGCAGAAGTGCACCCTGTGTCCATTAGGAATGTTCTCCTCTGAGGGCAATGGGGGGGAGGTGCCTGTATATAATCTGCTGCCAGGACACAGAAGTCACAGCGACAGGAGAGCAGGAAGCAAACAGGACCCACAGACCCATCTACAGCCATCGTCCTTGGTAACAACGGCAGTTCCCAGCTGAGTTCTTAGGCCGTCTCCCTGCTGCTGTGCCATCCCTTTCTGCAGGCCCTACACACAGTGCCAGCCCTCCCACAGGCACTGCAAAGCCCATTGCAGCAGCAGTGCCCACCACTTGAGAACGGAGCGCTGGATCAAACCAAGCACGTCAGCACGCACTGGCACGCTGCTATCAGCTCAGTGAGCCCATCAGGATGCCGACAGCTGCCAGCACGGGCTGCCCAGAAGCACGGGGAAATTGTGGGTAGCCCAGAGGCTGTAAAGCTCCTACATGGAAGAAAATCAGAGAACAAAGGATTCCAAATTCTGAAGCATTTCAGGACCCCTTGTCATACCAGCACGCAGCAATGCAAGAAGTTCCCACCTGCTCCCAGCCCTGCCAAGGCAAAGCGAGCAGCTCCATGGGGTGATGCTTCCCAACCTCGGAGATGGGGTGTCTGTCACATATTTGGGATGCACCACAGCACGTGTGAGAGGCTCAGCAGCAGCACAGGGGAGCCAAAGCCCCTGGTGCTGCACACAGCTGGCAGACCTAACGCTGAGATCTGCATCCTCGCGATACCCCAGGCTGCCCTTGGTCTTGCCATAAAGGAAATATTATTAACGTACAATAATGGACCAAGGAACTAATTCCCATGTAAAAAAACCTTTTGAGGTAGGACTTCCTGTGGTACTGGATTATTTACCCGCTACATTTTGCGACTGGAACATTTTATTTTGTGAAGACTGAAAGTTGCTTTTCACTCGGGACCCCGCTAACTGCCATCTGAAGTGAGAGCTGTTGTTACCTGTCACAGCAGAGCTGTGGCTGTACTCAACTGCAATTCAACTTCTTGAACCCAGACATAAGCTAACAACACCAGTAAGCCGCCCCACAACCACATCTGCTTTCATGTTGAATCTATGAAAGCAGAACATACTGACAGTGTCACACCTTGCTTAGAAAGCTCAACAAGAAAGGTTCTGAACACCTCACAGAAGCAGGATGCACCCCTCAGAACAGGCTGCATTTATCCCAAATTACTTCAACACCCCCCAGAACACCAGAAGAACACACAGCTTTTACTCCATACCACCAGTGCACCTCAATCTTCATTTGTTTCTGCAGCATTTCTGCACCTCGGTTTCAAAAACAGCACTCTGGCTCAATAGCTGAGCACCACCTGCATGAAATTTAGGAGAATATCTACACAGACACAGGTTCAAATCTCTGAGGGCTCCTGAGGTTCCAGACTATCTAACTAAGGGGAAGAAGAAAAGTAAATAGAACTATTGAAGTCACCAAGCCATTTTACACACAAGTTTGGAAACAGAACACATTTATGTTCTGCAGTAAATATAACATCCTGAGATTTCTAAAGGCAGGGGGGTCTGGAAAGAAATTCCCAACACTACCACTGGTGGAAGAACAGAGAGATGCAAAGCTAAGATATGTACCATCTACTATGGAACCACAGTACCAGTGTTCCTCAGCAAAGTAAATACCATCACCATGTTCCCTCCTGAGCCATTTTAGCTAGGGAATTTTTATAGCTACCGCCACATAAAACTGGAAAAGCATGTTTCAGCATTTGAGACCAAAGATCTTCAGCTCACAGACACTCGAGACTTTGGTGAGTATAAGAAAGTCATTAATAAGCTCATGAAATTAAAAAAAGATGGTGATACTTGAGATTTATTTCTAGTCCCTAAAGCCTTCAGAGGAATAGGAGCAGGCAAAATATTTTACCTCCTGGATCAGTAAAGTTAGTGAGAATTACCCAAGCAAACAGGCCCACGTTCTGCATTTGTTTTGAAGGAACACGTGGGAGCTCAGAGCAGTGGTGGGATTTTTGAAGTGTGCACAGGGAGAAGGTAAGGAACTGATGTTTGTGTAGGAAGCAGATCTCAGAGCGGGCACAATGAGGGCTGGGAGCAAACTGGGACACTGAGCCCTTCATGCTCAGCAACTTCAGACACAAAATCAAGTGCTCACCTACAAAGCAAAGGGTTTGGAGCACAAAGACAAGCCTTCCCAAAGTCTGAGAGCTTCCTGAGTTTTCATCAGAACCAGGAAGGCAGAGACTGAACTGAAAATTCATTGGGAACAATAATATTAATACAGAAGAGAGGAAGACCAGCAGCAGAGACACCCAAGGAAGGCCTCTCCGAAAGCAGAGCTTACAGCAAAGAAGCAGCAATATAAAGGAACTACTCTGTAAAGTTCGGGGATATTAATTATAATTCAAAAGTATTTCAAGGAAAACAAGGCAGCCATTTGCCCCACCTTGCCACAACTGCTGCCCCTCTGCCTTCCACTTTTCTGCTAGAGAGTACAGAGGCTGGCTTAGGTCCTGGCAGGGCTGCCTGACTCAGCACCACCCTTGCAAGGCAGAAGAAGTGAGCACTCCTCCAGGCCCCCACCTCCAAAGCCCACCCAGTAGGAGCCCCCACTCCAAGAACATATCATGTTAAGAGACATCACATAGAGCAGCTTGCAGGCCCTGCTCTGCTTAATATCAGTACTTTGTTAGAGAATAAATGGAGATACATGCCAGGATTACTACTAAACGAAAGATTTCCATTCAAGGCAGGAAGAGATGAGGCAGAAAAGAGCAGGAACTCACAACCCCAGTTCCAGCTCAGGTGACACATTCAGTCACAGCGCTGCTGAATGGAAGAGAGGAGCGTCACCGCCCCCCTCGGCCAGGGAAGATGAGTTGGCCCAATTTTATCATCCAGCTGCCGGAAGTCAGTACACAAACCCAAAGGCAGCCCCCACTTAAGCCTCGGGGCAGGAGACTCCACTCTCCGCAGCAGACCCCAACCATAGGGTCAGAGCCCCCACCTCAGCCCGGTTCTGAGGACAAGGCCAGATACAGCCGTCCCAGTGCAAGGGGCCGGGGCCCCCATCACGGAGGAGCAGCCTGGAACTCGGGGCTGTCACACTGAGCATTCGTCAACCCATAAGAAAGCAGAGTCAGAGAACTTTATAAGCGCTGGATATTTTACTCTGCTTTCAAGCTTCATCACTCAGACATCACCACTGCTTTGCTTCTGGCCACCGTCCCACCTGTCAGAGCCGGGTGAGAAGGCGACCCTTCGGGCTGCCCCGGCTGCACCCGCACCCCAAACCGCCCAGCTACCGCGGCCGCAGGGCGGAGCGCCCCGCGATGCCGCCGAAGGACGGTTCCGCGCAGCGCCTCACTGTTCGCTCCTCGCACAGCGGAGCGGCTCCCCCCGCCCCAGAGGAGAACGGGCACGGCCTGCAGCGCCGCCACTCCGCACCTGCGCCCGCCCGCGGGGCAGCAGGAGAAAAACGAGGCTAACGGCGAGAGCAGGACGGAGCCCGGCGCCGAGTTCCGCGCCGCTCCGCGGGCGCTGCCGACCACAACTTCCCTCCGCCCCGCGCGGCTCCCGAACCGCGGCCCCCGCCCCGGGTACGGCAGGGCAGGACGGGCCCGGAGCTCTCCGCGGCCCACTCCCATCGGCCGCCCGGCGCTCAGCGCTGCGCCGGCGCCGAGCGCGGCCCCGACGCGCCGCGCGGCGGCCCGGAGCCGGGCGGGCAGTGGCCGCCGACCACAGGGCCCGGCGGAGGGGTGGGGGGAAGGGGATCGGTCGGGCCCGGACGGCCTTACCTGCGCCGAAGGGCCCGGCGGGCATGTCGGACCGGGCAGAGCAGGGCCAGCCGCTCCGCCCTCAGACCGCCGGCTCCATGGTGCCCGCGGCGGCTGAGGCGACACGGGGAGACGCCGCTCCGAGCCGCCCCGCTCCGCAACCCTCGGCCGCTTCCGGCAGCGCCACAAAGAGCGCGGCGGGCGGCCGGGCCCTACGGCGTTCTGCGCACGCGCGCGCCCGCTCCGTCCTGCAGCTCCCCGCCCGAGCGCACGGCTCCCGCCGCGGGCAGCGCCAAATAAGTCGCGGGGAAAAGCTGTGCGCTTGCGCGGCTCGCCGCGGCGGTCCCCGTCGCCTCCGCCGTCCTCTTCCTCTTAAAGGGGACGCGCCCGCATCACCCGCCCCGCCCGAGGCCGCCCTCTTTCGGCACCCCATTCCGCGGAACGCCGCCATCCTTTGCCACTCCGACAGGCGCTGCGGCCCCCGGGCTCGGGCGGGGTCGCACGAGGGCACGCCGTCACCCCACGAGCAGCCCCCAAACGCTCGGCCCCTCAATGCGGGCCGCAGGTCACCGCCCGCGTCACCCCGGAGCGGAGAGAGGAGAATTCACCCGCAGCAGCGCCCTAACAGCTCTGCTCTCTCCCTTTGCACCACGTGCGCTTTTCCCAAGGGACGTTAATGGCCCCGGGCTGCCCGCCGCTGCCGTGCGCTGGCTGCCAGGTCGGTGCAGTTTGCCGTGCGGGGATTTTCTGCCTCCGGATTCGCGCACTTCACCGTTCTCACGGTACCCCCGTTAGAGCGCCAGCAATGTTAACATCGCTGTCTCTCCCTTCTAGCAAGCCCACGCCACGGATGCAGCAGCCGCTGCGGGGCTGGCTGTCCCGTCACAGGCGCTGCTGTGCTCCCCTGGCAGGCAGGCCCAGCAGCCGCTCAGCTCCGCCCTGCGGGAAGGGGGAGGAGGATGGGAAAGGTGACGGTTAGAAAGTGTGAGGGTTGGTATTACGGCAGATCGATAAGGAAAAAGAGGAAATACGTATTTTTCAAAAAGCACAAACCCTCCTCCCCCTGAGAAAACTACTCCAGAAGAGCTCATGGTGCAAAATGCAATTGTATACCACTGCAACTAATGCATAGCAGCAGTTTTTTTCCCCTGGAAAAACTCCCCACTGCTTCTCTTGCAGAGCACGGCACCGTATGATCTGGAACATCCCAGCTGTCCTGGCTGTGCACCCTCCCAGCTGTGCACCTACAGAATGCTCTGTAAGCACTTAACTGTGTAAGCACTGCTGAGCTGCAGCTACATCTGTGCGTTTTCAACGCTGTTTTCATCACAAAATCAAGCCACAGCACAGCAGGAAGTACTGTGAGAAAAAATAACACTCCCCAAAACCAGCACGGGCACAGTAAGGTTGCTGCTGGAGCACTGTGCAAGATCTCCATCCCAGCTGTCTGTGCTGATGCTGGCCCAGTGACCATCACACATCAAGGGCTCGGTGACCCCAAGCAGGTGCAGGACAAACTTCCCAGTGCAGGACGAGCTTCCCAGTTCATTGCATGGGGACACCTGCAGGCAGCTCTGCTGTGCACCTGGCAATGACACTGCTTTGGCTTTATCTTGGAGTGAAGCAGTGTGTTTTCACTAAACATGTTTTTGTTCAGTTGCAGGAATGATGGATCTAGTTGTGTACTCCTGGGAAAACCCCAGAGGAATACTCAAGACCACAGTGCAGATAAAGTCCTAGTCTGGCAGAGCCTGAGCACCTGCCTCAAGGTCTGTGCAATGCTGCATGACTTCTTTCCAATATTTCAAGGAATGTAAGATTATGTTGTTTTTTTTTCCTCATGTTGTCTCCAGCGTGTTTTGTTTTGTTTTGTTTTGTTTTGTTTTGTTTTTAATAAATGCCTTGCAGAATCTGAGCCCCTTTCTTAGGGGATCTGTAAGGAGCAGGCACCCCTGTGCTTTACATCTGCCGTTGTTGGCAGGATCCCACTTGCCTTGAAGGCACTGCCAATGCCCTGGTTGGGGCTGCGGGCAGGAGGGCGGTGGGGATGTGATTGTGGCAGCTGGGGACTGTGGGGCTGGAGAGGAGTGAAGGGGCCTCAGGGGACTGCAAATCTGAAAGCCACAGGGGATGATTATGAAAGTGAGATGTTGCTGGTAGGGGCGCACAGGGAGCAGACCAGTGGCAAACCAGTGCTGTCCCTATGGGGTGAGTGTGAGTAAGCAAAGGGGAAAGGGCAAAGGAGCACTCCCAGAGCTCTAAAAATGCTGAAGCCTGGGTTCTGCCTCCAATCCCACCCAGTCTGCCCTGCTTCATTGTTCTTCAGTTTCTTGGTTTGCTCTTGTTTGGCATCTTCAGGATGTCCTGTGTTCTCAAGTGCCCAGCTGCTCTTCAGGGGTGGTCTTTCCCAACCTTGGTGATTCTGATTCAGTGGTTTAGAATTAGGACCACTGAAACTGTAGAATTCACAGTTCCTATTAATTACATTCTATGTCAGATTGCAGTCTCAGACTGGCAGAGGTGATCATTTGCTATTGCTGACTCATTATTACAGGTCCTTGAGGATTTCAGGCCAGAACCAATACAAGCTTGTACTGTTACATTTACATTTACATCAATTTCAAGTTTCATTGTAATAAAGAGTGTAATCACAATTGCTTGTTTTTCCCACATATATTATGTTATGGGAAATATAATACTGTGTGTGTAATACTTCATACAGTTTCTCTATCACAACAGCTCCTTTCCCAACTGAATTCAGCTCAGTGGGAATGTCCCAGCAAGAAAGCTTGTTGCTTCAAGCAGCTGTTTGTTTCTCAATGTCTGTGGAACTGCCCCATGGAATTTCTTAGGAGGGTTCTGGCAGGCAAACATCAAAACTATTATTAGCATGACAACTAGCAGAAAAAAAATCTACATCTGTGTGCCTTGTGATACCACTGGGGAGTTGCTGTCATCCCGTGACTTCACAACAGAGTGGATGGATATATATATAGGTGGCTCAGGGTACAGATACCCGGAGTGTTCTGCCCTCTTCTGAGTCCTGCTGGCAGCTCTTGAGACATCAGTGCCTTCCCCGGATGGAACATGAGACATCAAGGCCTTGCCAGCTGTACATGAGACATCAACACCCTGCAAGTGGATTGCAAGTGACCGAGGATCCTGCTCAAGGAACAGCAGACGTCAGAGCTCCTGCGAGTGGCACACAAAGCGTCCATCACTGTCAGCAACACACGAGGTGCTGAGGCCCAGACACTGCTGATTGCTCTGTGAGAGGCAGCCTCCAGTGAGTCTGTTTTCTGAGCACCTCAATGCTAGCGCAGCTGCAGCCAGGAGTCAGTCAGGAGGAGCTGCCAGGAGGTACAGGTGCAGTCGGTGGAGGGCCCTGAGGAGGAGATGTGTCCCATCTGTCTCTGCCCACTGGCGGACGTGGCTCGCACAGGCAGGCACACCTTCTGCAGGAGCTGCATCCAGTGCTGGGACACCACCAGGGCCCATTGCTTCCCTCCTGAGCCTCATGACACACACCCCAGAGGACTCCTTGGTCTGCCAGACCTGGGGAAGGATCCAGTGCTGGGAAAGAACATCTCCCCATTGGTCCTTCAAGGTCTCATCCAGGCACAAGGAGCACAGCATCTCCAGATACCCCCACCAGTGAGTCTGCAGCCTCTCCTGGCACCAGGAGCCCAATGAGTACCGCCAGGTCCAGCCACCATGGGACACTGAGGAGGGGAATGGCTGAGCCAGGTCCTGTGGAGCAGCTGGGTGCCGGAGAGCACACAGCACTGCACTCAGCCCCACTGCTGAGCGGGCAGCCCAACCTCACCTGGGGACAGCGTGGGGATGGAAGGTGCTGGTGGGGAGCAGCTGAGGCACTGCACAGCTCTTCTGCCTCAGCTCTCACTGAGCATCGCTCATCCCTGGGCTGTGTTAGGAGAAGTGCTGCCAGCAGCTTGAGGTCACTGTTCCATTCCCACCTACTCTGCCCTCATGAGGCCACAACATCCAGGTGTGGTTTCCCCGGTAACACAGAGACCCAGACACATTGGAGAGAGCCCAGGGATTGGCCACCAAGGTGCCAGGAGGACGGGAGCATCTCTGCTGTTAGGAGGTGGGATGGATAGACGCTGGGATGGTCCTCCAGCCAAAGAGAATATTCCAGGAAATCTTGTCATTGTCAGTAAATTGTGGCATATCCTCAAGTTGGTGGCTGATATTTCCTTTTCAGAGATGAACTAGAAACGCAGCCTGGGATCCTGCTGTAAGAAAAGGACAGCAACAGGAAAAAGTTTGCTGGTCAAACAGTGGATGGGCTGCACTCGGGGCACTCTGTGCTGTGCCTGGGGCCTGCTGCACCTGCACCTCATCCTGCCCAGCAGCTGCTCCCCCTGCGGGCTGTTCTCCAGAAATGCCTCCAGCCTGAGCTGTTCTGTGAACTTGTGATTGGATTGTGCACAGAAACAAAGCTTTGATTGCAGCTTACAGTTCAGCACAGTCGTTTGTACGGACCACACATTTTGTATATTGCAACCACCAGGTACGCTGGTACTGATATTAATTATGATGATGCCTATTGCAGTTGTAACCTGCAGTGCACTGAAGCACCACCCTGTCACCTCTGTCAGCAGGCAGAGTCCCCCAGGCACTGCCATCCATCACCCTGGCCAGGACGGATGGACAGGGCTCAGTCCCAGCCCTGCTGCCTCATGCAGCCCCTGCAACCCCTGCCTTCACACCTGCTGGAGCTCCAGCCCCTCTGCTATGTTGGTGAGGCAGTTGACCCTCTCTGAAATCAAGAAGACTGTCATTGTTTTGGCAGTCTTGTATTATGCTATGGGGGGAAAGGAGGAGGAGCTACAGTGCCCAGGAACCCTGAGACCTGGTGGATCCTGCTGGCCTGGAGGTGGCTGCACCTCTACCAGCTGGGGGGAAGTCGCAATGGATTCCTCATTTTGCTTCCTTATGCACACCGCTTCTGTTTACCTGAACTGTCCTCATCCAAACCCACATGGTCTCACACTTTGGCCTCCTTGGTTCTCTCTCGCATGGGTTGGTGGGGGTGAGTGAGCAGCTGGGTGCAGCTGAGCCTGCTGGGGTCAGACCACAGCAGTGACTCAGCACAATTTCACCCTGCTTTTCCAAATTTCAATCAATTTCCTGTTATAGTTTCCATACGTTTGCCTGACAGAGACATGAAAATCAGCGGTGTGCAGCTCCCTGGATCCCCTCAGAGCTCGGAGCAGAGCTCAGCACAAATTTGCCTTGTTCCATCCCTGTTTTATCAAGGAGCTCTGGGGTTGTGGTTACATAAGCAGGTGTGTGACTCATCTCTTGTTTAGTCTGCAGCCCAGGAGTGAACATGATCTGGTGCTGGCAATTCCTTCTTACGAACAATCTATCTTAGGATTTCTTCTGATTTCAGGTTGAAGTGGGTTTTGTGGCTGACTCATTCCCCATAAAGAGAGCTCTCAGCACCAGAACAACCCTAAGCACTTTTGTAGTAAACACCACAAAGCTGCCTTCCCCAAAGCCTTCCACTTTTTCTCTCAGCATGGCCTCCTGTGCACATGGATAGCAGACAGACGTGGGCTCTCACCTGCCTGTGTCCAGCTGCTGCTCCATTCTGTACGCATTTTGGCAGCCCCTAATTACTCTGCATCTTGCATTTCCTTGGCTGTCTTCTGTCGTCCACATTTTATCTGCCTAATTATTTTGCACACATTGACACAGTTCTAGTTGTAAGCTCCAATCCAAACTACTCAGCTTCCAGGACTGTGGGTTCAGTTCACTCAGTACATCCGTTCTCTGTATTGTGCAGACAGCACATGTATGCATAATACGTAATAACACACAACACAGAAAATGCAACACTAACAAGAAACATATAATGCGTCGTACATACGTAATTTACACACAATGTTGTATCATTTAAATGCATATAACACACACATCTATCAGCACAACAGTCACTGTATATGAACATATACGTAAGCCTTTAATTCGGACATCTCAGCCACTTCCTCAGCCTGCTCTTCTGCTTCATAACACTACCCCCACCGTCCTGTGGAGATTTTCTTCTGTCCCTTAATTGCAACCCGGTGTTGTTGTCCCACCTAGAACTTCTCAGGTAAAGCTATTTTAAAATGATGTCCACCATTTAGGCTCTGACATTTCCCATTACTTCCACTGATACGCAGCCATATTTTCAGATTGCATTAAGCAATTACAGAAGAAAAAAGCATGCTTTTATGAAGGAAATAAAGGGAACACAGTGTGGTCTGTTTTCTAGGCTGGAAGACACGGAGCTCTCCCTGTATGCTCATAGAGCTGGGCAGAGATGGGCACCGTGCTGAAATGAGAGGAAGCGTCTCCCACAGTCTGTGCAGCTGCTGTGTGGGTCAGTGATCCTTTCATACTGCTCTGTACCCCAGCCATAAGCTGTCTGCCCCCCACTTCATACTATGCCCTTCTTTTGTGCTGTGAAGCAGTGCTGGCCCACTTACACTTCCCAACAGTGAGCACAATGCATGTGCAGTGATTATGTGGAAAGTGTTTTTCAAGGTGCCAATGAAACGAGTGCTTCTTTCAACTGTTTCACTTGCATTAAAGCCCCACAAAGACATAAGTGAATCTCTTGGCTTTGATATAAAGAGACAAGCTTTGTGGAGAGGAACTTTGCAATCCTGCCATCAGAGCATCAACATTAGTGCCTTCTTCTTGCTCTGTCTTGTAGCAAAGGAGCTGCCTTTTGTGTGAGTGCTGGGAGCAGCAGGCTCAGGCCCCGGGCTTCCTTCAGTGCCTGCGTGCCACACACTGCCCAGACTTGAGCAGTGCACTGCTTTGGAAAACGCATGTCCTTCCATCAGGTCCTCTTGCATTACTGGGCCATTCAGTGCTTACCATCCTCCAATTCCCTCTGGCCTCACAGGGCACATTTTCTTCATTCCCCACCCGTGGCTGAAGATGACCCCTCATGCCTTCCACATCTTTGCAGGGCGCTTGAGAAACAGTAGGAGCTCCATGCCAGCAAGGCAGAACTGCAGGCAGCGCCTGTGCGTGAGCTGGCTGCAGCTGCTGCTGCTGGGGAAGCTCTGCCCTCTGCTTCCAGGCACCTTCGCTCTGCACAAAGCTGTGGGATGACACGCTGTGTCGGTGGGTTTGAATGAACCTGATGAGGTGTATGGAGGAATGGCACAGCTATGTTGTAGCCTGCTGCTCCCCTATCTGCTGCAATAGAAATAAAGATGCTTGCTGAGCTCAGCCCGAAGCTCTTCACAAGCTGCTCCCTGAACCCTGCTGTCCCTACTTGGTGCTTGATAAAAACAAGCCATTCGTCATCCAGGGCAGCCTGCCGTGATTCAGATGAGTCTCCTGTGGGACAGAGAATGGAGTAGGCTCCCATAACCTTGCACTGCAGCTGCATACACTGTGTGATTCTTTCTGCGCTGTCACAAAACCTATCAGAGGGAGAAATGTTAGAAAGAGATTCTGAACTACCTGCAGAAGCAGTCCACTCATAGCAGCCTTCGAGATGAATTAGATTATTTGGAGGGGAATCTGTTTTGTCAGAGCTGATATCTCTGGCAGACACTCTCTCCTTTGAGAGAGCTGATGCAAACACGCAGAGATGCCCTACCATCTCTTGACTGTGATGAAGAAAAGCAGTATTTTGGAAAATCTGACTTGGATTGGGCATAAGAGATGTTGTCAGAGACACGACAGATTTTAGCCATTCTTATTTTCTAAATACGTTTCTCTGAATGCAAACAGACACTCCAAGCATTTTGCTACACTAAATGTGTATGTTGTACAAGTGGTGGATGAGGGTTACGTTGCTTTAAGACCCCATTATCACTCAGTAGGGAATGATTTACTTTTCTATAAGTCTTAAACATTAATTAATTCAAATATATCATCTCAAGACTGTCTTAGCATTCCAACCTGCAGATCTGGATGAGTAGAGTGCTTGCTTCTATGCGACTGTAGGTTTTGGCAAGAAAAAAACATTCTGCTGATGCCTTTTGAAGAATTTAGGTTGACATGAGAAAGTTTGCAGTTACACTGTGCCTGTTCAGAAATAAACAACCGCCCACATTCTCATGGTTTGAAGTCAGGAGGCCCATCCAGATCTCACCTGAGAGCCCCATCTGCCAGCAGCCTGCAAGGCTCTGCATCAGCACACAGCTGAAGGATTGCTGTGGAACCACAGCCCTGCCTGCCTTCGCAGCCTGAGAGCAACCAGTTTCTCAGCCCTCATGTGCTTGCAACATGGTTATGACTGCATTAAATCCCCAGCATGACTGTATGGTTTTGTAAACCAGTTCCAAGAGGAGTCATTTTTGTTGGTGTCTTCCCTGGGAAAAAGTATGAGCGGTCCCTTCTGAGCGATTGCAGTAAAAATGCACAGGTCAACCAAAGACACATGGGGAGGAGGTGGTGTGAGCTCAGTTTAAGGAATCCTGCAGCCTTCTGCTGGGTCCTGCATGTGAGCAGGTGGGACTGGCCATGCCATAGGGCCTGAAGACTTCCTAGGCTGCAGGGATGTTACAATGGTAGTATAGCCTTCTGGGGAGAATTTACCTCTTCCCACCTCCACCCAACCTCGGCCACATAATACCTACAGACGTAAGGAACGGCACCAAACATCTCCAAGTACAGCGCCTGCGCAGATCTGTACCTCTCCTCTCATTCCTGGTAGCCCAGGAATGCATAGAGTGCTCACAGGGAGCTGGAGGTACACTTGGGCCCATGCAAGAAGCCAGCAGCCAGCAGGCATGTTTCTCTTTACATGTTTTTATATGAAAAAAAAAAATTGCCAAGACGAAATAAGAGTGTCAATAAATTCATCGTTCCACAATTACAAGGTAATGGCCAAAAGTCACATTCCTTCTTAGCCCAATTGAAGAAAACGTGCAGGGAAACAGCTGGAGACAAGTGCCTATAGGTGGAGTTCGGGGCTGGATCTTTTATCTGCCTTGTCTCCACGGGCTCGCCCAGCAATCACGGGCTGCATATGACGTGGGAAATCTCTAGAGATAACTGAGGATGCGGTGAAGTCCCAGCAGGCAGCGCTGTGAGACGGCGGGATTTCATAGCGCTTTACAGTAACGACGCGAGAGCCCAGGAGCACCGAGCACCCAGCGGGGCCGCTGACCCCAGCAGCGGCCGGGAGCACAGCGCCAATCGCCGCCCGCAGCCCCTCCGCTCCGCTCCGCCTCCGCTCCCCCACGGCCCAGCACCGGGCGCAGCCGCAGCCTCACAGCCGCTGGGAGCCGAGCAGCGGCACCGCTGGGTGGCACCAGAAACCGGAACGGTTGGGGCGAGACAGTGTTTGTACTGAGGTTGAGGTCAGCGCGGCCAGCCGCGCTGTGTGGAGCGGAGCCGGATGCGGCTGCGGAAGGAACGCAGCACCGGGCTGCCGTCAGGCGGGCTGCTCAGGGCGGCCGTGCGTTGCCAGAACCTCACGCGTGGAAAGGAGCGAGAATCGGCGCGGACAAAGCCCAGGCGTTCCAAAGCCAAGGGGTGCCGGCTTCCCATCCGCGCCCCGTGCCTCCCGGCACCTCCCCGAGCCTCCAGCTCGCGTTCCGGGCCGAATCCCGCGCCGCGCCCCATGGAAAGGCCGCGAGGCCCGCCCGACCTACGCCAGCGACCTCCAGCATCGCCTCGGCGGCGGGCAGGGCGGGGCCGGTCGGGCCTGCGGGCGGAAGGCGGCGCCGAGAGTTCCCGGACTGCCCGTAAGACGGCGCTGCCGCCTCCATGCGGCGCGGCCGCCATCTTGTTTGTAGTCCTGAGCCCCCGCGCGACCCATGCGCACGCGTAGTCCCGCGGCACGGCGCGCAGGCGCAGAGCGGCCCCACATGCCGCGGCGGCCGGGGAGGCGGAGGTACCTGCGGGCCAGGTGAGCGCCACGGCCGGCCGTGTCGGGAGCCACGCGGGGTTCCGCGCGGCCGGCCCGCGCTCCGCCCGGATGCCCGAGGCGCCCCGGGGTGGCTGGGCTGCGGGTGCCGAGCGGCGGCTCCGCCGGGGCGGCGGGGAGAGGGCGGGAGCCGTGCCGGCGGGGAGCGGCGGCCGCGGGGCTGGGGCTGCCTGTCCCGGCCGGCCGTTAGCGGGCGCGTCCCGCCGGGAGGGCGAGCGGCAGCGCGCGGGCGGCGCCGTGGGGCCACCGCCGTGTGCGGGCTGTGCCGGGAGGAGGAAAAGCTCCGGGACGTCCCCGGGCGCTGGCGGCGGGCCGCCGTGGTGACAGCCGGGCTGCAGGCTCCGCTCGGCCGCCTTTCCCTCGGCGTGCTCGGCGTTCCGAGATAGCAGCGTTTGGCCGCTGATTTCTTTTCGATTTTTTTTTTTTCCTTTGTCCTAGCCAAAAATTTCGGTACAATTTTGTCGTTGCGCGAATGGGAAGGGAGTAAGTTGATTAAAAAAAAAAACCAACAACAAAGCTTTAGCTGACCGACACCATCGCTGTGGGCAAACACCCGCTCATCTGGCACGTAACGTAAGGGAGCGATTGGGAACGGTGCAGCCGTGTCGAGCACTTGCGTTATTACAGCAGTTATCCATGCAGATCCCGTGTTCAGATGGTCAGCTCGTGGGACGGGCGCTGCGGCAGCACCGGGGCTGAGCGGGGAGCTGAGCCGCACAGCCGCGGGGTCAGTGGTGAGGAGGTGGGGATCCCAGCTGGGCGGAACCCAGCGCTCCCTGTCAGGTGTGTTTGTGGGCTTCCTGCACTCAGGCAGGAACAGGGCGCTCATTGCTGTGGCTTTGCTTGTCCTTTTCTGTAAAAGCAGGAAGGCAAAAGTCTTCCAAACCCATCAGTCTTTGTTTGGCCCCAGCCTATAGGTCTGTGATAGAAGGTCGGTGAGTCATGTAAAGTCTGAGAGCTGAGTGGTATCAGCTTGAAGCTCTTCTGGCAAATAGCTGACTTGGACAGGGGAGCAGATCCATGCTCTGTGCTCAGATGGGACAGAATTGCAGGTAGGTTGCTGAAGAAACAAGGCAGTCCTTAGGATTCATTTGGATCATGGATTGTTGGGCTGAGATTGCAGACTCGGGCCTGAGAATGACTCTTCCACTCTTATTTGTTTGGGATATTGAGACTTAGCTTGTGGCCCACAAAGTGCTGAAGCCGGCTGCTGGGTCAGGAGCTTAGCGTGGGCTATAGCTGGCTGTTAGTGAGGTGCTTGGCTTTGCAAGTGTGGAAGCTGGATAAAATGAGAGCCAAACAACTGCTGGAAGCAGCATTATTGGAGGTGTTAATGGTATCCCCGGCTTTTCATTTTATGTTAAATTAAAAACAAATTGAAGTTAAGAAGTATGCTTTTACTTTGTGTCTTCCTGATCTCAAATCACCTTCAGAAATCCTCTAGTGCTTTCGTATGAAGATTGTGCTTCACATTGGTCACATATAACAGGATCCTTAATGTTCTTCAATGGAAAACATAACAATACATCTGTACTTCAGAGGCTTTGTTATGTGTAACATATGCTTTGCTCTCTTAAAGATATGAGATTTTGTGCAAGATGGTGCTAAGATGGTTTCTGTTCTTAACCATTCCTGTGTTGCATGCTCAAGGTGAACGTTACAGCACAGTTGTGATGTATAAGTATAGCATTCTGTTGGAGCAGCTGCTGCTGATGGCCATGATATGGTATTAAATGGAAAAAAAAAAAAAAAAAAAAAAAAAAAAAACAAAAACCAAAACTGAGAAAGCAAATCAACTTTAAACATTTTGTGTTTGTTTTTCATGTGCAACAGAACACGGATTTTAAATTGAGGTACTTAATTGTATTTCTCACCAATAATAGCTCAGCGGGGTTACCACCGCTCGTCTCCTGTAAAAGAGAAAGCCGGGCCCTCCGTGAGCCCTGCTGCTGTAGCTGTAGTCAGTGTCGGTCCCGTGGCCCTCTGCTCAGGGTTCGGCTTGTGCTCAATCTGCCATCTGCACCTCGGATAGAAGCACACGTGCCTCTGCTGCTTATGGCTCTTAAGCCTCAGTGGGACTCTTGCACAGGGTTGGTTAAGGCTATTTGTGTCTGATTGTCACAGCCTGATTTAACCCCTGATTGGTAGAGGAGATTGGAGGAGTATTTTTCCTGATCCTCTGTAAAACGCTGAAGAAAATGAATCGGGTGTATCTCTTAATGCATCGCAGCGCTCTCATTTTTCATGGCAATGTGGTTTGGGAGGAGTAATAAAATTCTGTGCTTTTGCCCCAGAAGCCTCAGTGTTTTGGCCATGTGGTGAGATGCTGGGCAAGGCAATGGCAGTGTGGTGCTGGTGTGGGAGAGTGTGCCCTCTGCTGTGCAGGTCAGAGCTGTGGGAGATCCTACTAGTCTCACTTGGCCTTCGCTTCTTGTAAATTTGGCAGTAGAAATGGGACTTGCTGGATTTTTAATAGCATATTCTTATCAATGAATGACTTTATTCTGCCTGGTTGCAGCCCCTTGGCTTCTGTGGTGCATGTAGCACCGAGTAATGTAGTGATTGAGTTGCTGCTGCAGAAGTAGGGGAAGGAATAACTTGGCTTTCCTTTGGCTGCGGTCCTCACCAGGCTTGGATGCATTTCTCTATTTGCAACAGGTTTTAGTTCACTGGAGGCATGGCACGTTCCTTACTGTACGTATGCTGGAGGCTGTAGGTGCAATGTTTAATTTTAAAGTAACCTTTACTATTCAGTTGTATATATGCCAGACTAATTCTTCTATTCATAAGTACCTGTTGAATTAAAAAAATGTGAAACTAGTTTCCTCTCCGTTTTTTCCCCACAAGAGCTGAATCATAGCTTTTCTGTTGAACAGAGAATACAAGCAATCTGCTTTCTTCTTTTCATCTGTTCTTTGGAGGTGAAGCCATATGTTACGTCTTAAACCATCCTGTTGGCTAGTTGGCGTGGGAGAGGGCTGGTGCTGTTCTTGCTCTCCTGTAGCACCTGCAGCACTTGCTGGGTGCTGTCCTGAATGGACAGCGTGCTAAACCAGCAGGGCATTAAGGCAGCCTTTCCAAGTCCTCCACTCCACAGATCAGCTTTTGCCGGGTAGGCAAATTGAATGAGTTCAGTGAAGGGCTGAGGAGTACCGGAGATGTAATCGATGTTAGTGGTGTAAGGACAGCCGCAGGACCAGGGGAAAGCACCTATTCTGCCATTCTTTCCTGGCAGTGACTGAAATGGATACCTTAGGAAAGAGCGTGAGGTCAGGACAAGTGAGGTAGGTGTTTGTCTGAGCCCTCTTACCCTCACCAGCTCTAGGATGTCCGGAGGTCGGTATCATTTGGATAACAGTCAATGCATTGTTCTTCTGTAGTCATACCTGGTCCATTTGAATGTATAGCGCTGCTGGCATCCTGGAGGAGGCCTTCTGGAGCACAGACAATTCTGTAGGAGCTCAACACGTCAGCGTTTTTTATTTTGAACTCGACAGCTGCTACCTTCAGTTGATATCTCATGGCTTTTTTATTGTTTGGAAACAGGGAACAACTGATCTGTTTACCTTCTCTGCGCAGCTGATGATTTTATAGACCCAGTCGTATGTCACTGCTGCAGTCTCTGTTTCCAGGCAGAAGAGTCCTAGCCTAATCAATTATTCCTCATTGTTTATCTTTTTAAATCCTGTTTCCTATTTAAGATATTTTCTACTTGTGATGTGTCCCCTCCAAATGAAGGAGCAGGCTGCATCCTGAGTTTAAGGCGCAGGCAAGCTATAGCTTTGTGTGGTGCCTTAATTCCATCTCTTTCCAAATAATTCCCTAGTGTTAGATTGGGGTTTTTTAAGTGCTGGATGGGTGTGAGCTGATGGTTTTATCAGTCATGACTGCAGCAGGAGTTTGAGGGTGTTATCACCAGTTTGGAGCACATCACTTTACATGTGAAATTAGGATTGCTTTTTTTCTGTATGCTTTGTTCTCACGGAATTTCATCTGTGGTTTTTATCTCCCCGTTATTCAGTCCCGTCAGGTTTTCTGCAGCTCTTCAGCCAGCCCTTATCTCTGCCGTGGGAATAGCTGACATCCCTGGCAGGCTCTGATTCCCCCCTTGCCCCCTATTCCAGGCCATTGGGAATGCAGTGTACAGCACAGCACTGCAAAGGGCTCCTGGCCGTCTTCCTCCCATGTGGAAATCGATCACTTATCCCTACCGTCATCTGTTTTTCAGCTCATTATTAGTACAGGAGAGGGCTTTTCCCTCCGTCCTACAGCTGCAAAGCTATCTGGATGCTATCTCGTGTTGCAGTTTCATCACCACTAGAAGCAGACGCCTGTCCTCGCAGCCCTGCCTGCTGCTGCTGTGAGAGGCATCGAGCCTGCCAGCAGGCCTGGCTGCAAATGAACCCGACAAATGAGAATTTAATGCTGATTTAGTGTTGATGTACTGATAGTGTACGAACATGTGGATTTGATTAGAAGCAATTTGGTTGGGTAAATGCATATTTCTGTACTTGCTGCTGCTGACTGTAGTTGCGACCCTCCAGGCTCGGCTGCAGTGTGGACTGAAGGCAGTGGCAGTGTCTGTGCAGACAGGTGCTGTGTCTCAGGTTGGTGTGAATGTGCTGCTGTAGTTAGATGGGTATGACTTGGTGTGTGAATCACACCCAGCTGCCAGTCAGATCTGTGACTGCTCCGTGGGCTTTTCACTGTGCTGGGACAGAAAAACAAGCTGGCCATGAATCCTTGCCTGGAAGATTTTAAAGGCAGCAAACTAGGAGTTTTGTGCATTTAGGTAAATCAGTAGGGAGCTTGTATAGTTGTCATCTGATGCATGGACTTTATTCTCTAGCTTCTGTAGGTGTTCCTACCTTTGCACAGGCAAGAGGAGAAATTTGACCTGTGTAAATAATAGCTGTATGGCTTGGATTGGTGCATTTTCTTCAGCAGGAGGACTGAGATGTGGTTCTTGATTTCCCACGCGGTGATGGCGGGGCTCAGGAGCGGCTGAAGCCTGCTTTCCCTGTGCCAGCTCAGGCACTGCCCAGTGTGTACCTGCAGCTCCTGTGGGGCTCCTCTGCTGGGGAAGCAGCTCTTCAGCCCTTCTGTCGCACTCCAGCTTTCCTGTTTTGATGGAGCTCAGCCTGATGTGGTTTTTGTCAAAATCCTGTTATGAAGTCAGCTTCTTGGTTCCGTGAAGTTGGACAGAAATGTTACTGAATGCAGTTGTTCACGTGCTCAGGAAGGCTGGGGAGATCTTGTGTCTCATTTTACAGACCCACTGAGCCTTGTCCATGGCCTGGAATTCTGCGAATGTCCACACGCTCAGCCATGGGACAAAATAATAATTACCAGCACATCTAAGATAAATAGGTAATTGGAGACATTCATTTGTTTTTAAGTGTCTCTGTTCCTTCAACCCATAATATTAAGTATTTTTGGTCACATTTGGGATGTGAAGAAGCTGAAGCATTCTTAATCATTTTGCACTGTGCCTACATAAAGTAAATGTTATGGCTTAGGGAGAAAGACAAGGCAGGCCAGGCTGGTCAGAAGGCTCTCCATCAAGATGTCTCCTTCATGAGAGCTCGTATGGGCCTGTGTCAGGCTGTGAGCACCACGTTGCCACTGATTTCCCTGGTTAGAATTGTGACGGCTGTCATTTGGTAGCACTGGGTGCTCCTGTGTACCACTGCTGATCTGTCCTTAAATTGAACGATTGATAGAGGAGTTGGCGTAACCTAAATTAGTCAAATGTGCTTTCTCAGTTGCTGGCCTGCCATCATTAAGATTTTAACACAGAAGTTTAAACTGCAAAAATTGGGTGGTTTTCAAGCAAAATGAATGCAGAAGCAGAGCTGAAGTTGGAGGTTGGTCTATGGATGAGTTAGTGAGGAAGATCAGGTCACCGCTTCTACCAAGAAGAAGCTGAAGCAAGTCAGATTGTTTGGAGAATCCAGTGTCATTTTTATTTGTTTTCAGTGGAATATTGAAAAAACCCAAAAGTTGTTGGGCTTCCATCACTGAGAGGTTGAGGTGCTCCAGCAATGCAATCATAGCCCAGCCTAGGAAGTGTGGCATGCCCTGTCCTCATAGTGAAGGTTTAAAAAAATTCTTCTGACCACATGGAGCAGGAACTGACTCCCACTGAGCAGCACCCCAGTATTTGTTACCTTTGAACACTTAGTTTGTGCAATTGTAACTGTTTTTGAATGGCATTGAAGTTTGTGGCTGTTGGCTCCTGGGGATGGCGGTGTGAGGTGAGCGCTGATGCAAAGTGCCTGGTTCTAGGGGAGCTGAAACTCAGAAAACCTTTTACTGGGCCTCAAAGAGCATGAAGTCCGAGTCCTGCTGCAGGCTGTCCTGCAGGAAGCACTCAGCCCTCGTGTAATCATCTCTTGCTCACAAAAGCTGTCCGCTTTTGCAGGATTGTAAAGCCTAGGAGACATCAGCCATTGGTACGTCTAGTTCCGACATCCAGAAGGGTTCTTTTTCTGCCAAGCATCAGAGTGTGATGTTTGCAGATAGAGAACATCTTCAAGAAAGAAACTACTGGGCCATAAATCCAAACAGAATTCGTTAGCTGTGGTTGTTCAGTGTAGTTGAATATGCACTTGTCTGGGTGCACTGCATGCGGTAAGAGATGCGTGCAGACTCTTGTGCAAGTCGTTGCTGACTAATTGTTACTGTGGACATGCTCTTATAGCAGGCGCTGTCTGAGACGTGTGCTTCTTGTGCAGACGTCCCATGGGAAGTCGCAATGGCCGTGGCAGTGAGTGGCTGTGCTGCAGCACTCCCTGCTGCTGAGCCCCGTGTGTCTGTAGGGAGGTCAGGAGCTCATCTCAGTTCTGTGGTGCGTGCTGGAGAGCTGGGGGTGCAGGGGCAGGGCTGAGCAACATGGTTCTCAAATGAGAAACTCCTCCCTTCTAAAAGAAGTGTACTGTGGGAGATGACTGGAAGATTTGGAGAAGAAAAAACCCCAAAAACCTGAGCAGGTGTGGATACGCACTGCTTTCTGGCCTGGGGCTGTCGTACCCAGGCAGTGATGGAGACTTCTTGGACCCTTACCTAATGCTTGTTGCTGTCAGGTTTTTGTTTTGTTTCCTGCTCGTGCCTGATGAATATGAATTTCTGTTTTGTATGATGTGTGTCCTCCTCTTGTCTTCACAAACTGTTTGCAAATGCAGAGGAGTGTCAGCAGTGATTCCCAAACTTTAGGCAGCCTGACAGATGCAGTTGCAGCAGATTACTCCTGTACCCGCGTACGTCAGCAGCCCTTTGAAATCCGGGAAGCAACAGCTTCAGTGCTGGGCTGTCTGGCCATGCATACATCAGCAGCCCCACTGGTGTGATGGGAGCATCGAGCCCTTCTGACAGCAGTTCGATTCACACTGTGAGAAATGGCTTTTGTTGTAATGCCTGGTAGCTACGTCCAAACGAAGTGTTTTTGAGTGTAATTCTGGGCCATTCTCCCTGTGTAAAAGGGCCGTTAGAACAACTTGCAGAGCTGACCGGCTGGTTACGCAGGAGGAGGGTCTGCTGCCTGTCCCACATGACTGCATTCAATTTTTGGCAGTATTTGTAGGTGTTAGAAAATGATATTTCCTGGCTAATAACAGCTTTTCCTGACCACGCAGTGGCCCCTGAAGGATTCTTAGAAGAAGTCTGTAATCCTGCTTTTTTATTCACATGGGGAGCAGAATTCCTGGAGGACTCTTAAACTCTGGCAGAGATGTATTGTGTGGGTATGTGTGTTATTTAGGTTGCCAAGCAAGCCCAGGAAGGCCTTGAAATGCCAGCTTTTAATGTCGTGTTGCATGGGATTTCTCAGACCAACGGAGGAGGAGGAGGAATTCATTGAGCATTAGCTTTTCTTGTCAGTGGTAGAAGGGTAGCATGTATTTTCCATTGGCCTTTCACGAGGTAACTGCTGCTTTTTCTTCTGAGTTCAATTGCTTCATATATCTTTAATAAAGACAGTGTTTTCTTCACAATGGAAGCTGAAATTGAACAAGCTTAAGCCAGCTGTTTTTGTTTTTTTTTTTTTTTTTTAAAGAAAAAATTAAGAAATTGGATATATTTCATTGTGTATAACCTTAGAATAAATTTGTAGTAAAAAAAAAAAGAGACAATGACTTCCCATAAAGGTAGAATAACCACTGCCGTTACGTCATGAAATAAGATCTGCTTAGCAAAGTGGTGCTGGGCCTTGATGCGGGTCTCCAGAGTGTGTGTTGCTCTTTGGTAAGTAGTGGTTGTTGGGGGAAAATGATGGCAAAAGATTAAAATCTTGCAACAGCATGTGCCAAAAGCTTAATTTGGGACTAAGCCTTAATTGCCTGAAGTGAGCAGCGCTGTACTGCGGGTACCTTGCTTTTCTGCAGCTTGATGCTGTGATGTGAGGCATTAGCATTTTCCCAGATCTGTCGCCTTCAGACGTCAGCCCGGTCTGTGGATTGATGGTAAACATGACACGTGCTGCTATTTTTATCATGCCTCCACATTAAGATCAACTGCTTATGTAGAAGCCATCATCCGTCATCTTGTTGGCCTAAAAATGATTTAAGGGGGTGCAGTCTTAGGGTTGCCAAAGCTTTTGATAAGGAGGGGCTTCCAGAACTTGAGCTACGATCTTGAAGCGCTTCCTTTAGCAAAGCCTGAGGCGTTTCTATCCCGTCGAATATCACAGCCCTCAGAGCTCCGGTTGTGTTTTGGAACCACAGACCTTCCCAGCTGTGGGGATTCCAGGTGGCCTCATGGGCCCAGGCCTAGCTTTCACAGCCAGTGCTTTGAGTGCCCTCTTTCCTGTGGGCCGAGCTGTCAGATTGGCAGCAGGATGGCCGCTGCCCTTGGCCCTGTGGGACGGCCGCAGCCTGGTGCCGTGGGCAGTGAGGTTTCTTGCTGGCAGCCGGGTCCTGAAAGGTCTTTGATTACAGCTTCGTTTAAAGGAAAACCGAAACATTTAAACTGTAACTGACATGAATGTTCAACACAGGAGGATTGCCAGTATTGAGGGGCAATGGAAAGTGTTGGCCTCTTTGTTAGGTGGATGTTATTCCGTGCAGAATTACGAGATGGCCAAAGCAATGGCACCTTCCGGTTGCAGCATGGTTGGTGAAGGAGTTGCACAGATCAGTTCTTTGCAGCACTCCCAGCCTCACTGTGAAACCTGCAGAGCAGCAGGACCTGGGGTCCTGGAAAGCAATGTAAAGCCTACAAACAGATCGATTGCTCAAATCAGATGTTTGCTTTTTACGAGAAATGTCTGAGCCTGTAATGATTCCCACCATGCCCACCTTTAATCACAGTTCTTAAAGAAGCCAGGGACTTCTCGCGTGCTGCTGTGCATGGACTGCCCAGCTACTGGACATTGCTTCCATCCCTGCCCTGCACACTGCTGGTGCAGGAAGGAGATCAGGGAAAGTATTTGATGTAAGGTTTGTATGGCTGCTGCAAGTGAAAAGCCAGTACTAGTGAAGGGCTTCGCAGCCTGCACTGTAGGAATCTTTGTTTTAATGACTTCTCTTGCCGTCCCCAAACGCGCTGCCTCGCAGATGTTTTCTGGGGCAGCTGCTGCTGCAGTGTTCATGTGCCTGTATGGCTCAAATTGACTTTAAAATGCTATACCTGCAATTTTCTTCTGGGCTTTTATATCGTGCTGGGTTGGTCCCACGCACTGGGATGGTGCAGTGGGCTCAAACCAGGTGTAGCTCATATGGAAATGCAGAACATCCATTTAAAAGAGCTTCTTCAAAAACAAAGCAAAAAACCCTTGAGGTCAGTGAGGAAGAACTTCAATTTAAAAATATTTAATTAAGAAAAATTATCGATATTCACAATTCAGGGGATATTTCTAAAAATTCGCTTCAGAAAAGACAGTTTTCTTTCGGGGGATGTATTTTTTTTCATCTGTATGCAGTAAGAAAATGAGAATGGTAGGGAAAGCAGGGCCTTACAGGGAGGGTTGCCTGCATGTTTGTAAAGGTATGTGGAAGTATTACAGCACGTTTTGGAAGAGGAGCTCTGATGTATCTCCCCAAGAATGTGTGAAAAATGGGCCTGTAATGCAGCAAAGTGTTGGATGTGATCTATGTGGAGCTCATTATCAACATAATTATTCTGGCAAATTCGGTGTAGAGAATGAGAGAACTAAAAAAAGAGAAAAAAGTGACTAGAAAGAGCAAAGGAATAGAATAAGAAGAAATGTGAGGGGACGTTGCACTGCATGAGCCCACAGTGTGCCTACATGGTGACTGCTGCACAGGCACTGGTCTCCTTGTTCCTCCAGAGCCTGGACATTGGAAGAGCTGCTGGAAAGGAGGCCAGAAAGGGAGAGGTGTGCAACAGACTTCTTGCAGAGAATGGTTAATAGATGGAAACCCTCCAGTCTTAAGATCTCTTTGAACAGGTTGTAATGGGAACACAAGTCTTAGCAGCATGGAGTGAATATGAAGCAATGATTCCCTGTCTTTTCCAGTGAAAAAAGACCACCAAATGAAAGTGGCAGGTGACAGGCTGCAAACAAACAAAGTGAGGTACTTTTGAAGTAGGAGCATTGAGGTTTTAATCTGTTGGAGCAGTTCCCTCCATTTAGGCTGATTTGTTCGACAGTTAATACTCCATCAGATCATTGTCCAGTTGCTTTCAAAGCTGAGCTCTAGAGCCCTTTTCATAAGAGAAATCCTTTTGAATGTTGGAGCAGGGCTATGAAGCCTGGCTGGAACAACCCCTCAGATGGTTTTTCACTGGGCAAAATCAATGCAAGTCTTTAACAAAGTGCTTGATGGGGGGGGGGG